>NW_005871050.1:29643058-29647876 GCF_000147115.1 Myotis lucifugus | reverse complement strand
TTTTTGGGGCGTTTAAAGGAAAGGCCCCGGGGTCATAAACAGGGGGGGGGGGGCAGGCTGATCAGGGGTTGGGGTGCCTCCCTGTCAGGACAGAGCAGGGCGGATAGGGAGGTTGTGGCCCCACCCCCTGTCACACACAGAGCCGCAGGGCGATCAGGGGGTTTGGGCGCTGCCCCCTGTCACGCTGATCTGGTGCCAGGAGGCCTCGCGGCTCCGTTGATCCTGGTGCTGGGAGGCATATTACCGTTTTACTATATAGGATAGAGGCCTGGGGGCCGGCTGGTTTGCCCTGAAGGGTGTCCTGGATCAGGGTGGGGGTCCCCACTGGGGTGCTTGGCCAGCCTGGATGAGGGGATGATGGCTGTTTGCAGCTGGTCACACACCCTTCAGGGTGGGGGTCCCCACTGGGGTGCCTGGCCAGTCTGGGTGAGGGGCTGAGGGCTGCTTTCAGGCTGGTGGTTGTTGACTGAAGCTCCCAACTGCTCCTTTTTTTTCTCTTTTTTTTATTTTATTCTGGGCCAGCTTTAGCTCTGGCTCTAGCTCTGAGGCTTCCGCTGCTGAAAACAGGTATCTGGTTTGTTTGCGTTCTATAATCAAAACAATGTATAACTCCAACTCTGAGATCCCGGCCCGCTGAAAGCTGGTTTCTGGGGTTTTGTTTAGCTTCTATATTTGTTAGAATGTTTCAAACTGCCAGCTCAGAGGCTGGCAAGGCAGGCGGGGAACGTTGGAGTCCTCCTTCAATGAAGCAAGCAAGCCTCATGTTCACTTCCAGCTGCCTGGCTGCCGGCCGCCATCTTGGCTGACAGTTAATTTGCATGAGGATATGCTGATTACCCAATGGGAAGGGTAGCGGTCGTACGCTAATTACCATGTTTCTCTTTTATTAGTGTAGATATAGATCAGAGATACATGAATTGGATAACACTTTTTTTTTTAGGAGACTTTTGTCTCCTAGGAGACATTTCTTTTGTAATATATTTTATTTTATTTTTTAATTTTTTTAAAATTGTTTAAATTCTTTATTGTTTAAAGTATTACATAAGTCTACTTTTTCACCCACTGACTTCTCCCTGAACACCCCCATCCCCAGAACATGCCCTCTCCACCCTACTGTCTGTGTCCATTGGTTATGCTCATATGCATGCATACAAGTCCTTTGGTTGATCTCTTACCGCTTCACTCCCCACCTTCACTTATAGGTTGGACAGAGTTTTATGCTTCTATGACCTTGGTTCTATTTTTGTTCATCAGTTTATGTTGTTCATTATATTCCACAAATGAGTGAGATCATGTGATATTTATCTTTCTCTGACTGGCTTATTTAGCTTAGCATAATGCTCTCTGATTCCATCCATACTGTTGCAAATTGTAAGAATTCCTTATTTTTTACAGCAGCATAGTATTCCATTGTGTAGATGTACCACTATCTTTTAATTCAGTCATCTCCTGGTGGGCACTTAGGCTGTTTCCAAATCTTAGCTATTGTAAATTTTGCTGCTATGAACATAAGGGTGCATATATCCTTTCTGATTGGTGTTTCTGTTTTCTTGGGATATATTCCTAGAAATGGGATTACTGGGTCAAATGAAGTTTCATTTTTAATTTTTTGAGAAAATGCCATACTATTTTCCACAGTGGCTTCACCAGTCTGCATTCTAACCTGCAGTGCAAGAGGGTTCCTTTTTCTCCACATCCTCTCCAGCACTTGTCATTTGTTGATTTATTGATGATAGCCATTCTGACAGGTGTGAGATGGTCCCACATTGTTGTTTTGATTTGCATCTTTCAGATGATTAGTAACTTTGAGCATGTTTTCATATCTATCTTGGCCTTCTGTATGTCCTCTTTCGAAAAGTGTCTATTAGGTACTTTGCCCATTTTTTATTGGATTGTTTATCTTCCTTTTGTTAACTTGTAAGAGTTCCCTATAAATTTTGGAGATTAAACCCTTATCAGAGATCACATTGGCAAATATGTTCTCTCATGCAGTGGGCTTTTTTGTTGTTTTGTTGATGTTTTCTTTGGCTGTGCAGAAGCTTTTTATTTTGATGTAGTCCCATTTGTTTATTTTCTCCTTAGTTTCCATTGTCCTAGGAGCTGTATTGACAAAGATGTTGTTATGACAAATGTATGCTATTTTGCTGCCTACAGCTTCTTCTAAGATTTTTATGGTTTCCCATCTTATGTTTAAGTCCTTTATCCATTTTGAGTTTATTTTTTGTGTATAGTGTCTATTTGTGGTCTAAAAATATGGAATGCTTCACGAATTTGTGTGTCATCCTTGCACAAGGGCCATGCTAATCTTCTCTGTATCATTCCAATTTTAGTATATGTGCTGCCGAAGGGAGCACTGGATGACACCTTCTATGAACACAATCTTAAAATATGACTCACTCTTACTGAATATAAACTGCAAATGAAGAACAAAATTTAAAGTTCTTTAGAGTGATTTGAATATAAGAAATATGACTCACTCTTACTCTTGGTAGCATACTCTCATTTGAACTATTTTAATCCTCCTAATTTATTTGAAACCTGACATCATATCTACTTCACTTTGAGTAGTATAATAGAATTTAGCTAAAAGCAATACAAACCTGATGTGATTAGCATATTTTAAAAAACATTCTAATAAAGAAAATAGTCAAATAGCAGAATTGTCAAAGATGCTCAGTAATAGTACAATCTGAGTTTTTAGGATTCTAGGACAGTTTATGTGACATGGGTTCTTAACGTGGAGTCCAATCATCCCATGAAACTTCAGGAAAAATTATGTACTCACTTGCTCTATAAGATCTGCCCAGGTCATGTCTTCTCTTCCAATTCTAAATCATTCATAGAATTTATATATATATATACTAATAAAAGAGAAAGATGCAAATTAACCATCACCCCATCACTCCACCACTCTGCTACACCCACAAGCCATGCCCACCAGCCAATCATGAGTGAGTATGAATATTAACCTAACTAAAATGGCGGTGGCCACAGAGCTGGAGCAAGCAGGAGACTTGGGTTGCCCCTAGCAATGGAGGAAGCCAAGCTTCCTGCCTTCCCTGGCCAGACCTGGGCTCTGCTCAAGGATACAAAGTTTCAATTATAGAAGATAAATAAATCCCAGATACCTGCTTCCAACCCGCCCTGGCCTCTGCTCAAGGAGGCACAAAAAAGAAAAAGAAAAAAAGGAGAGACTAGGAGCTTGGGTCACCAGGGGGCGTGGCCATCCTGAAAACGGTGATCAGCCTCTCACCCAGGCTGGCCAGGCACCCCAGCGGGACCCCCCTACCCTGAAGGAGCTGTGGGCAACCTGAAAATAGCCCCCAGCCCCTCACCCAGACTGGCCACACACCCTTGTGGTGAGGGTCACCTCTGGGGGGCTTGGCAAGCCTGCATACAGCCATCAACCCCTCACCCAGGCTTGCCACACCCCCATGTGGTGAGGGACCCCGCTGGGGGGCTTGGCTAGCCTGCATACAGCCATCAACCACTCACTCAGGCTGGCCAGGCACCTAGTGGGGACCCCCACCCTGAAGGGAGTGTGGCCAGCCTGAAAATGGCCCTCAGCCCCTCACCCAGGCTGGCCAGGAACCCCAGCAGGACCCCCACCCTGATCCGAGACATGCTTCAGGGCAAACCAGCTGGCCCCCACCCATGCACCAGGCCTCTATCCTATATAATAAAAGGGTAATATGCAAATTGACCCTAATAGCAGAACAACTGGGAATGACTGGTCACTGTGACACACACTGACCACCAAGGGGCAGATGCTCAATGCAGGAGCTGCCCCCTGGTGGTCAGTGTGCTCCCACAGGATGAGCTCTGCTCAGCCACAAGCCAGGCTGATGGCTGCCAGCACAGGAGTGGTGGCGGGAACCTCTCCCACCTCCTCAGCAGCACTAAGGATGTCCAACTGCAGCTTAAGCCTGCTGCCCGCTGGCAAATGGACATCACCAAGGGTTCCTGGACTGCCAGAGGGATGTCTGACTGCCAGTTTAGGGCCAAACCCCTGGGGAGCGGGCCTAAGCCAGCAGGTGGACATCCCCCGAGGGGTCTCAGACTGCAAGAGGGCACAGGCCAGGCTGAGAGACCCCCCCCACACACACACCGAGTGCACTAATCTTTGTGCACCGGGCCTCTAATACATATATATAGTGGCCAGATTATTATGACCACCCCAGCAGTACTTTGTTAGACCACTTTTGCCTTCAATATTGCAGCGATTCTTCTTGGCATTAACTCCACAAGATGTTGAAAGGTGATGTGAGTAATCTGACAGCATGCCTGATGAATAGCACTGTCCAGTTCTGTGAGATTTGATGGTTGTGGAACCAGCTGCCTGATGGCTCTTTTAACTTCGTCCCACAAATGCTCAATTGGATTGAGATCTGGTGATTGTGGGGGCTACCTAAGCAAGGTGAAGTCTCCCTCATGTTCTTGAAACCACTCCTGCACAATATGAGCACCGTGGCATGGCGCATTGTCTGTTGGAAGAAGCCATATCCATTGGGATACTCCATCAACATGATAGGATGAACTTGATCAGCAATGATACATAGGTATGTTGTGCTATTTAGACACTGTTCCACATGAATTAAATGGTCCAAATCATGCCAGGAAAACATGCCCCAAACCATAACACTGCCCTCACAAGCTTGAAGGGTGTACTCATGCATGTGGGGTGCATGCTTTCATGCTATTCCTGCCAAATTCTCACTCTGCCATCTGCATGATGCAACTGGAAATGTGATTCATCGAATCACATGACTTTTTTCCAATGCTCGACTGTCCAACTGTGTTCCTGTGTGAATTGGAGAA
>NW_005871050.1:29641167-29642859 GCF_000147115.1 Myotis lucifugus | reverse complement strand
AGGGGGAGCTGGGGGCCCCCCCTCTTTCAAAACCAGGACCAGGGCACATGAGGGGGGTTGGGGGCCCTTCCCTCTCCACATCCAGGCCGAGCCAATGGGGAAGGTTATTCCTCTACCTTCCCACCCAGAACCAGCGAGTGGAGTTGGGTTGGGCGCCCCCTCCCTAACCCAAAGACAGACCCGTTATGAGGTTGGCGTGGCCCTCTTCTCCCACTCAGGCCGAAGCCATAAGAGGTTATGGCTTTTCCCTTCACAAACAGAGCACGGCCCTTGGGGTTGGGGGGTTGGGGCGCCCCACCCTTTCACACACAGAGCAGAGCCGATCAAGGGGTTGGTGCGCCCAACCCTTTCAAACACAGAGCCGCAGGCCAATCAGGGGATTGGGGAGCTCCCCCCTATCAGGCACAGAGCAGGGCTGATCAGGGGGTTGGGGTGCCTTCCCCTGTCACGAACAGAGCAGGGCGGATAGGGAGGTTGTGGCCCCGCCCCCTGTCACACACAGAGCCGCAGGGCGATCAGGGGGTTGGGGAGCTCCCCCCTGTCATCCACAGAGCCGCAGGGCAATCAGGGGATTGGGGAGCTCCCCCCTATCAGGCACAGAGCAGGGCTGATCAGGGGGTTGGGGCGCCTTCCCCTGTCACGAACAGAGCAGGGCGGATAGGGAGGTTGTGGCCCCGCCCCCTGTCACACACAGAACCACAGGGCGATCAGGGGGTTTGGGAGCTGCCCCCTGTCACGCTGATCCCGGTGCTGGGAGGCATATTACCCTTTTACTATATAGGATAGAGGCCTGGGGGCCGGCTGGTTTGCCCTGAAGGGTGTCCTGGATCAGGGTGGGGGTCCCCACTGGGGTGCCTGGCCAGCCTGGATGAGGGGATGATGGCTGTTTGCAGCTGGTCACACACCCTTCAGGGTAGGGGTCCCCACTGGGGTGCCTGGCCAGTCTGGGTGAGGGGCTGAGGGCTGCTTTCAGGCTGGCGGTTGTTGACTGAAGCTCCCAACCCCTCCTTTTTTTTCTCTTTTTTTATTTTATTCTGTGCCAGCTTTAGCTCTGGCTCTAGCTCTGAGGCTTCGTATCTGGTTTGTTTGCCGTTCTATAATCGAAACAATGTATAACTTCAGCTCTGAGATCCTGGCTGGATGAAAGCTGATTTCAGGGTTTTGTTTAGCTTCTTATTTGCAACATAGTACATAGTTGCTTAGAGTTGCAACTCAGAGGCCGGTAAGTTAGGCGGGGGAACATTGGAGTCTGCAGTCACTGGAGCAAGCAAGCCTCATGTTCGCTTCCAGCTGCCTGGCTGCCGGCCGCCATCTTGGCTGACAGTTAATTTGCATATACTCACTGATTAGTCAATGAAAAGGGTAGCGGTCGTATGCTAATTACCATGTTTCTCTTTTATTAGTGTAGATATATATACTAGAGGCCCGGTGCACAAAAATTTGTGCACTCGGGGGGGAAGAGGGGGTCCCTCAGCCCGGCCCGTGCCCTCTCGCAGTCTGGGACCCCTCGGGAGATAACGACCTGCTGGCTTAGGCCTGCTCCTGAGTGGCAGAGGGCAGGCCCAATCCCTAGGTGCAGCCCCTGGTCGGGCTCAGAGCAGGGCTGATTGGGGAGTTGGGGCACCGCCCCCTGTCATGCACAGAGCAGGGCGGATTGGGAGGTTGCGATGCCACCCTCAGTCACGCTCAGGG
>NW_005871050.1:29633141-29640010 GCF_000147115.1 Myotis lucifugus | reverse complement strand
CTTTTTTTCTTTTTTTTTTTTCTTCTGGGCCAGCTTTAGCTCTGGCTCTAGTTCTGAGGCTTCCGCTGCTGGTTTGTTTGCTGTTCTATAATCGAAACAATGTATAACTTCAGCTCTGAGATCCCAGCCGGCTATATTTGTTAGAATGTTTCAAACTGCCAGCTCAGAAGCCGGCAAGTCAGGCGGGGAACGTTGGAGTCCGCAGTCACTGGAGCAAGCAAGCCTCATGTTCGCTTCCAGCTGCCTGGCTGCCGGCCGCCATCTTGGCTGACAGTTAATTTGCATAAGGATACGCTGATTAGCCAATCGGAAGGGTAGCGGTCGTATGCTAATTACCATGTTTCTCTTTTATTAGTGTAGATATGTATATATATGTATATGTATATATATGTATATATATGTATATATGTATATATATATGTATATATATGTATATATACATATATATATATTCTATATAATAAAGAGGGTATATGCAAATTGCCCATCACTCCAAAACAGAAGATATCCACCCCCATGTGGGCAAAGATGGCTTCCACAAGATGGCCGGCAGGAGAGGGCAGTTGTGGTCGATTAGGGCAGCAGGGGAGGGCAATTGGGGGTGACTAGGCTGGCAGAAGAGGGTAGTTAGGGGTGACCAGGCCAGCAGGGGAGGACAGTTAGGGGCAATCAGGCTGGCAGGGGAATCATTAGGCATTGATCAGGCTGGCAGGGGAATGGTTAGGGGGTGATCAGGCTGGCAGGTTAGTAGTTGGGAGCCGGGAGTCCTGGATGATGAGAGGGATGTCCCACTGTGATCGGGCCTAAATGGGCAGTTGGACATCCTTTGAGGGGTCCCAGATTGGAGAGGGTGCAGGCTGGGCTATGGGACACACCCTCCCCTATGTATGAATTGTGTGCACCTGGCCTCTAGTCCTATCTAATAATACACAAACATGGTAATTAACTGTACCTCCGACACGCTTCCCATTGGCTAATCAGGGCGATTTGCAAATTGACTGCCAACCAAGATGGCGGCCGGCAGCCAGGCAGCTGAAGCGAACAGGAGGCTTGCTTGCTCCAGTGATGGAGGAAGCCAAGGTTCCCAGCCTGCTGCTGCCGGCCTCTAAGCTGCACTCTAAGAAACAATGTTGCAATTATAGAAGCTAAACAAACCCCAGAAACCTGCTTTCAGCCAGCCGGGCCTCAGAGCTGGAGCTGCAACAGTGTTTCAATTATAGAAGCCAAACAAACCCAGATACCTGCTTTCAGCAGCTGAGGTCTCAGAGCTGGAGCCGAGCCTCAGAGCTCAAGCCGGCTCTCAGTTCCAGTGACAGCCATAGAAGATAAATAAATCCCAGAATTTAAAAAAAGAAAGAGAAAAAAGGAGAGGTTGGGAGCTTAAGTCGAATGCCAGCCTGAAAACAGCCCTCAGCCCCTCACCCAGACTGTCCAGGCACCCCATTGGGGACCTCCACCCTGAAGGGGGTGTGACCAGCTGCAAACAGCCATCATCCCCTCATCCAGGCTGGCCAGGCACCCAAGCGGGACCCCCACCCTGATCCGGGACACAATTTAGGGCAAACCAGCCGGCCCCCACCCTTGCACCAGGCCTCTAACCTATATAGTGAAAGGGTAATATACAAACTGACCCTAACAGCAGAAGGACTGGGAATGACTGGTCACTATGACACACACTGACCACCAGGGGGCAGATGCTCAATGCAGGAGCTGCCCTCTGGGGTCAGTGTGCTCCCACATGGGAGGAGCTCTGCTCAGCCACAAGCCAGGCTGATGGCGGCCAGTACAGCGGTGGTGGTTGGAGCCTCTCCTGCCTCCTCAGCAGCGCTAAGGATGTCCAACTGCAGTTTAGGCCTGCTCCCCGCTGGCAAGTGGACATCCCCCAAGGGCTGCCGGGCTGCCAGAGGGATGTCTGATTGCCATCTTAGGCCCAATCCCCCGGGGAGCGGGCCAAGCCAGCAGGTGGTCATCCCCTGAGGAGTCCCAGACTGTGAGAGGGCACAGGCCGGGCTGAGGGACCCCCCTCGCCCCCGAGTGCACAAATTTTTGTGCACCGGGCCTCTAGTATATATACAAAAGCCTAATATGCTAAGTGTCTGACCGTTTGACAGTTCAACCAGTCACTATTACACACACTGACCTCCAGGGGGCAGATGCTCCAACCTGTAGGTTGGCTTGCTGTTGGGGTCCAGCTGATTAGGACTGGATGAGATGGCCAGACACAACCTAGAGCCCTTCCGCAGCCCCTCCCTTGCCCCAAATCTGGTTCACCCACACCCTAGACCCAGGGCGTGTCCAGCCTGTCTCACCCTGCTGACCACCTTCTAATTAATTTCCTTGCAATGTGCATAAATTCATGCACTGGGCCTCTAGTATACTATAAAAAATGAGGAGGGAGAGAGAGAGAGACAGACAGAGACAAGCAGGGACTGGGACAGAAAGACAGAGGCATGAGATTCTAATCTGAAGACAGCCACTAGACTTCAAATCAGCAGTCTGCCCTCTGGTTCTGATACTGCCATGTGCTGTGTGTGTGACATTCATCTAGTTTCCTTTTTCTTTTGGGCCTATTTCATTATCACTTCAATTAAGAGGTTGAATTAGATATGCCCTTTCAGTTCCATCTTCCTAGTGTTCTATGTACTAAGGCAACTCTTGACTTAACCTTGATTTTAATTATATTTCCCTAGGCCCTTGGCATTTTCCTCTTTTCAGCAAAGGTTCTACATCAGAGTGATGCTATAGTGGCTTCTAGCTGCAGTCATTGCCACTGCATAGAATGGCAAAGGCAATATCTTAACAATGATAAGAGCCACTGCCTTTCACTCTGAGTCTGCAGGTTCTGAGGCATCGTGTCTCTTTCCTATTATCCCTCAGAGGCTGAAACCTGTAGCCATACTAGAATTTGGGTCCTATGATGACATGCTCCGCAGCCATATCAAAACTCCCTGTGCTTCATCAAATCACTATTTGTCAAGATGTGGTCACTTCTGTCATAAAATATCAGAGTAGTAAGAATGCCCTTAGAAATAACCTTTTCCTTTATTCTCTCCACCAGCACACCATTGTTTTCCATAGGTGTGAGGATCATAATAGAGAAAGGACTTGCACCAAGCCTTGCATGGAGTCCATGAATTAATATTAGAAGCTATGGATACTGATTTTATGTGCTAGGCTATTTCCACAGCACCTCTTTATTAATTATATTGTGAGGCATAAAGTCTTATTTTATCTGGATATTTATTCTTTCATTAAAAAAATCAATGAATGCTTATTATGTGCCAAGCACTGTGCTCAGTGCTGGGGAAAATGCTGATCAGATCAAGCCATTTCTGTCTTGAGGTTTTCCCAGGCTTTAAATAAGGGTTTTTTCTTATAGTACTGGCCAGAACTTAATGCAGAAGAAGAGGTCATCATCATTACCATTTATCTCCACCTCCAGGCACCTGCCCACCTGCACTTACCTAACCCTAATCCCACATGCTTTGAAACAGGGACAACACATAGCATTAAAAATCATTTTGTTGACTTACTTCAATGCACAAGCATTCATTGAGCACCTGCTGATTAAATTCTAATCTTATTTCTAAGAATTTAATGCATCCTAAAGATGGACTTAATCATCAAAAGAGAAAGTTCAGATTCCTGCTGAGTATTTCTATGAATGTTCACTATGAAAGGTAATCCTCTATTAACCATGTATGTCCCTCACAAGGGTCCTTTGCACATTGTATCTTATTTTTACAACTGTTTACTGCGGAGCGGATTCCAAGTAGAGAATGACACACAGTGAGGAATAAGTACAAACAGGAAGGGACAAGTTTAGGAGATTAAAAAAACAGGAAGCACCTGGAAAAGTTCCCAGTATTTGGTGTGTAACAGGTCAAGGCCAGGTATAAATTAATAAGAGAAGGGGCAAGCAAGTTTCTGAGAGCCAAGTGGATTGCATGTTCTATAACAGAAATAAAGCAGTCAATTGTAATGAGCCTTACTCAGCAAACAGTCTTATCTATCAAAAGAGAAAATAGAGCCCTAGCTGGTATGGCTCAGGGATAGAGTGTCAACCTGCAGACGGAAAGGTCCCAAGTTTGATTCCAGTCAAGGGCACATGCCCAGGTTGCAGGCTTAATACCCAGTGGGTGCTGTGTAGGAGGCAGCTGATCAATGATTCTCTCTCATCATTGATGTTTCTATCTCTCTCTCTCTCTCCCTTCCTCTCTGAAATCAATATATATGAAAATAGAGGTTGGAGCAGGTAAGTCAGCAAGGGTTGGATAGAGGCATTAACCCTATTACTTCATTTTTTATTAAATTTATTGGGGTGACATTGGTCAACATGAACATATAGGTTTCAGGTATGGGTTTCACAAGATCTGTAAATTGCACCATGTGCCCACCACCCAAAGTCAATTATTCTGTCACCATATATTAGAGCTCACTTTTTCCCCACCCCTTTCCCTCTGGCAACCACCACACTGTTGTTTGTGTTCACGAGTTTCAGTTTTAAATCCCACATATGAGTGAAATCATGTGGTTCTTAGCTTTTTCTGACTGACTTCTTTCACTTAGATTAGAATAATGTTCTCAAGGTCCATCCAAGTTGTTGCAAATGGCACTATTTCATCCTTTCTTATGACTGAGTAGTATTCCGTTGTGTATATGCACCACATCTTCTTTATCCAGTCCTCCGTCACAGGTCACTTTGGTTGTTTCCATGTCTCAGCCACCATGAATAATGATGCAATGAACATAGGGGTGCATATATCTTTGAAAATACATGATTTTCAGCTTTTCTGGTATATGCCCAGGAGAAGGATCACTAGGTGATATGGTAGCTCTATTCTTGATTCTTTGAGGAATCACCAGACTGTTTTCCATAGTGGGTGTACCAGTCTACATTCCTATTAGGAGTGAATTAAGGGTCTCTTTTTTCCAAATCCTCTCCAACACTTGTTATTGCTAGTCTTGTTGATAATGGCCACTCCAGCAGGTGTGAGGTGATATCTCATTGTAGTTTTTACTTACATTTCCCTAATTTCTAGGGAGGTTGAACATCTTTTCATATATCTATTGGGTGGTCATATGTATTCTTGGGAGAGGTGTATTTTCAGGTCCTCTGCCCACTTTTGGATTGGGTTGTTGGTTTGTTTGGTGAGTTTTATGTGTTCTTTATATGTTTTGGAAATTAAACCTTTGTTGGAGCTACTGTTCTCAAATCTCATCTCCCATATGGTTGGTTGCCTCTTTATTTTGTTGTCAGTTTCTTTTCCTGTGCAGAAGCTTTTTAGTTTGATATAGTCCCATTCATTTATTTTTGCCTTTACTTCCCTTGCCTTTGGAATCAAGTTCATAAAATGTTCTTTATGGCCAAGATCCATAAGTTTGGAACTTATATTTTCTTCTCTGTAACTTATTGTTTTGGGTCTTATATTTAGGTATTTGATCCATTTTAATTAATTTTTGTACATGGGGACAAACTATAATCCAGTTCCATTCATTTGCATGTGGCTTCCCAGTACCATTTATTGAAGAGATTATTTTTACTCCACTGTGTGTTTCTGGCTCCTTTGTCGAAAATTATCTCTCCATATTCAGTGGTTTTATAGCTTGACTCTATTCTTTTTCATTGATCTGTGTGGCTGTTTCTCTGCCAATACCATGCTGTTTTGATTATCACAGCTCTGTAGTATAGTTTGGAGTCAGGTAGCATGATACCTCCAGCTTCGTTCTTTTTTCTCAGGATTGCTTTGGCTATTTTGGGTTTTGTGGGTCCATGAAAATCTGATGATTTCTCATTCTATTTCTTTAAAAAAATGACATTGGGATTTTAATGGGGATTGCATTAAATCTGTATATTGCTCTGGGTAATATGGCCATGTTAACCATGTTGATTCTTCCAATCCATAAACACGGGATTTTTATTTATTTATTTTGTTGTGTCTTTTTCAACCTCTTTTAATAATGCTTTGCAATTTTCAGTATATAGGTTGTTAACATTCTTGGTTAAGTTTATTCCTAGGTATTTTATTCTCTTGGTTGCAATTGCAAAAGGAATTTAATCTTATTTCTTTTTCTGAAGTTTTGTTGTTAGTATATAGGAAGGCAGTGGATTTTTGCACATTGATTTCGTATCCTGCAACTTAACTGTATTTGTTTATTGTATCTAATAGTGTTTTGGTGAAATCTTTAGGGTTTTCTATATACAGAATCCTGCCATCTGCAAAAAGTGAGTTTGACTTCTTCTTTCCCTACTTGGATGCCTTTTATTTCTTTCTCTTGTTTTATTGTTCTGGTTAGGACTTCCAGCATGATGTTGAAAAAGAATAGTGAGAGTGGACATCCTTGTGTTCTTCCTGATCCTAGAAGAAAAGCTTTCAGGTTTCACCATTGAGTATGATATTAGATGAGGGTTTATCATATATGGCCTTTATTATGTTGAGGTACATTCCTTTTATTCCTAGTTTATTGAGTGTTTTAATCATAAATGGATGTTGTATCTTATCAAATGCCATATATATACTAGAGGCCCGGTGCACAAAAATTTGTGCACTGGGGGGGGGGTCCCCCAGCCCGGCCTGTGCCCTCTCGCAGTCTGGGACCCCTCGGGAGATAACAACCTGCTAGCTTAGGCCTGCTCCCGGGTGGCAGAGGGCAGGCCCAATCCCTAAGTGCAGCCCCTGGTCAGGCTCAGAGCAGGGCCGATTGGGGAGTTGGGGCGCCGCCCCGTCATGCACAGAGCAGGGCGGATAGGGAGGTTGCGATGCCACCCTCAGTCACGCTCAGGGTAGGGCCGATTGGGGGGGTTGGGGCACTGGCCCTGTCACACTCAAGGCAGGGTCAATGGGGAGGTGCGGCGCCACCCCCTGTCA
>NW_005871050.1:29625439-29631488 GCF_000147115.1 Myotis lucifugus | reverse complement strand
AGCGGTCATACGCTAATTACCATGTTTCTCTTTTATTAGTGTATATATATATATATATATACACATATATATATCCTATCTAATAACAGACAAACATGGTAAATGACCGTACCTTCGTTACGCCTCCCATTGGCTAATCAGTAGGTAGTGACCACATTCTCCCAGTCCCTAGCAACAACTAATCTGTTTTTTTCTCTATGGACTTGCGTATTCTAAATATTAAATATTTCATATACATGGAAGCTTAGAATACACAGCCTTTAGTATCCAGCTTTTTTTCTTAGCATGATGTTTTCTAGATTCATTGATATGATAGCATATATTAGTATTCATTCCTTTCTTTTTTTATCTTTAATTTCTTTATTGGTTAAGGTATTACAAATGTGTCCTCATCCCCCCATAAACCCTCAACCTTCCCACGCCACTCATGTGGTCATCCACCTGTGGTTTGTGTCCATTGATTTGGCTTATATGCATGCATACAAGTCCTGTGGTTGATCTCTTCCCTTTACCCCCACCTTCCCCTACTTTCCCTCCTGGGATTGACAGTCTGATTGCTGTTTCTGCATCTCTGGATCTGTCCCTGTTCATCAGTCTATGTTGTCTCTATAATTGGTACTATTCCAATGTATGGATATAACAAATATTGTCTCTTCATTTATTTATGTTAGACATTTGGGTTGTTTCTACTCTTTGGCTATTGTGAGTAGTGCTGCTATATACATTAATGTATTTTACTGAATACCTGATTTTCATTCTTTGGGGTATATAACTAGTAGTAGAATCTCTGAGTTATATAAAACTAGATATTTAACTTTTTGTTAATACATTATCTACAGAGGCTGCACCACTTTACATTCCCACCAGCAATGTATAAGGAATTTAGTATCTCTATATCCTCCCTGCCAATACTTGTTTTTGGTAGTCTTTTTATTATAGCCAATCTACCATGTGACAAGTGGTATCACATTGTGGTTTGATTCCATTTCCCTTATGTCTAATGACATTGAGCATCTTTTTGTGTGTTTATGTTTGAGGCACATTAACTGCTAATATTTATTCCTGTATGTTCTTGTTTTTGTGCCTGTGTGTCTCCTGATTTTTAAATAAAAACTGGACATTTTGAATATAATAGTGTAGTAACTCTGTAAATCAGATTTTTCTCCTTCTTAGGATTTGTTGTTGTTGCTTGCTGTGCATTGTAGTTGCCTGTTTCATGACTTTTATAAATAAATTTTTAAGAATACTATGTTATGTGTGGTCTGTAAAATCTCTGTTCGTTTAGTTTGTGGTCAGCTAGTGGTGTGGCAGAAGTTTCCTTAAATTCCTTGATCCAGAAATGATAATAGAAAAAATACCCTTCTTTTCTTTGCAGATTGTTTCAGTTTTGAGCACTCTTTCAGTGCTGAGCCAACCCATTTATAACTCTATCTTAGCCTTCACTATCTTCTTGTGCTGTGACTTAAAGTCAGCCATTTATAATGAAATCATATGCTTTTCATTATCAATGAGAGCTTTTCAGAGCTTTCATTCCCCTTCAGCTTTTCTTCCCAGTCTTTTCATGTGTTTACTATTTACTCAAACTGTAATCTTTTGAGCCTGGTCCCAATGGCTTGTTCATTTGCTTTTCAATATTTTCCAGAAGCACCCTCTGTGTAGCCATTCTCTGCCCTAAGAGAAGAGAGTTTCCAGTTAGGTAAAACAAAGGTAAGTGCCTTGCATCAGTCCATCAAGTAACCTCTAGACAGATCCAAACAAACACAACTTCTTGGGATCAAATTCCACTCTACTACTTCTGGAACTAGGTACCCATATGGGGGAATACAGGCTGCCATCAGCTGCCTCCTGCATGGCCCACAGTGGAGATGAGCCCGCAACCTGGACATGTGTCCTGACCGGAACTGGAACCATTACATCTTGGTTCATATGTTGACACACAACCACTGAGCCATGCTGGCCAGGCCAGGCTGCCATCTTAAAACTGTCATCACACTGGGAAGGAGAGTGGGACAAGGTTAATTTAAAATGCCACAAAGCTCTCCTACAGAATTTGTCCCCTTTTTCCTGGATTCAAAATTTACTTGATTCCTATAACCCTTTGATAATACTCCAGAGGTCTGACACAGTTGATTCTGCCAGTTTTTGCTCGTGTTTCTTCGTGTTTCTGTGGAGGGACACAGAATGAACTGTATGTTAATAAACACTGAATTTATAATCATTTAAAGTCACATCTCCCATTTTTTATGAGCAAACATGGATATTTTGCAAACAGTATAGGTATGGCCCCTGAACTCAAGCCACAGACTTCATTTGCTGTTTGACCTGACATAGTGATCTTTTTGCAGCACTGGGAGCAATCTGTTGGCAATAGACTTAACTGATGCCTGAGCATGCTAGTTAATGGCAGCAATGTGAGCCTTTTAAAACTAAAGCCCCATTGGGAGAAGCATCTCTCTTGTAATAGCTTGCCTGGTGTTGCAGTCCGGCTCTCCCATGTACTAGCTGTGCAGCCTTGGACAACATTCCTAACTTTTCTTGCTTCAGTTCACTCATTTGAACAATGGGGATAGTAATAGCTCCTACCTGCTAGAGGGATATTGTAAGGATTACATGAATTAATACCTGTAAAGTTTTTAACAGAGTCGAACATAGATAAAATCTATGTGTGTGTTTTTGCTATTATTGTTGTTACTTCTCCACTCCAAACTCTGCAACTGTTTTGCATCTTTTTTTCTCAAAGTACGAGTTGATCCTTGAATAACATAGGTTTTAATTGCACAAGTCCACTTATATGTGTATTTTTTCAATAAATAACAGCAAATGTATTTTCTCTTCCTTATAATTTTCTTAAAAACATTTTCTTTTCTCTGGATTACCTTGTTGTAGGAATAGTGGTCATTGTCATGGGAGGCAATGGGTGGGTGTGGAGGGTATAGGAAGGATAAACAGTGATGGAAAAAATAAAGAAAAATAAAATAAAATTTAAAAAAGATTATATAATACAAGGAGTCCCAAAAAACATATGTGCATTTTAAATGATTATAAAGTCAGTGTTTATTAACATAAAGTTCATTTTCAAAATTTAAAATAATATACAGAAATGAATTTTTTTGTCAGTGCCTGTTTTCAAACTGGTGACCATTCTTGTCCAGGCACTGCTGGTAATGAGAAGCAATAGAATCACAAAAATCAAGAATCATTTTGTTTGGTATTTGTGTGCCCTCAATTCATCCACTGTTGCTCATTTGAACTGTGAACATTATCTTTTATGTATCCCCATTTTAAAAAAAGTATGCTGGCATAGGAGAAAATTTCTTTGTTCAAAGCTTTGTCTGACCCAGCTGGTGTGGCTCAGTGGTTGAGTTTCAACCTATGATCCAGGAGGTCATGGTTTGATTCCTGGTTAGGGCACATGCCTGGGTTGCAGACTTTATCCCCAGTGTGGGGCGCAGGAGTCAGCCGATCAATGATTCCCTCTCATCATTGATGCTTCTCTCTCTCTCTCCCTCTCCCTTTCTCTCTGAAATCAATAAAAAATATATTTTTAAAAAATCTTAGTCTGGCTTCACCCATTATTATCAGTTAAACCTGAAAAGGAGTGAAAATTAAGTGAGTTATCAGCTGTTAAAGTGTATATACATTTTTTGGGACATCCTATATATAACACAATATATCTATTAATCAATTATTTATGTTATTGGTAAGGTTTCTGGTCTATAGTTAAGTTCCTGGGGAATCAAAAATTATGCGGGGATATTCAACTACATAGGGGGTCAGTGCCCCTAACACATTGTTCAAGGGTCAACTGGAAAAGCCAAAATTCTTCCAATGGCATTGTAAGGTCATATATAGTCTAGCCTCCTCATCACCTCGACTTCATCTCTTACTACTCTACTTCTTGCTCACTCAGCTCCTGTCAATGTGGTCTCCTTGATGTTTCTCAAATGTGGCAGGCTTGCTCCAGTACAGGGGTCTTGTCACCAGCTGGTGCCTCTTTCTGGATCATTATTCCCAAAGATATCCTCAATTGTGAACTCCCTCACATCTTTCCTTGGACGTCTTTAGCATATTTACCTATCCTTCATATGAATGCTACTTTTTATTTTTTATTTTTTTAAATATATTTTATTGATTCTTTACAGAGAGGAGGGAGAGGGATAGAGAGTCAGAAACATCGATGAGAGAGAAACATCAATCAGCTGCCTCCTGCACACTCCCCACTGGGGATGTGCCCACAACCAAGGTACATGCCCTTGACCAGAATCGAACCTGGGACCCCTGAGTCCGCAGGCTGACACTCTATCCACTGAGCCAAACCGTCCAGGGCATGAATGCTACCTTTTAATACACACTCACTCTAGTACTAAACATTTTATCATTTGTTTGTATCCCTATAATATGTTGTAACAGTAATGGAATGTCCTCATTACTCTGTAATCCATTACTGCTTCATATAGTCTTTACTACCAAATAAAAAAAATTCAACAACACAGAAGCTTCATACCAAGTGTTAAGGTATATGTTGATGTTCTTCATCCAGTATTCTGTGATGGATAATCTACTTTGGACAGAAGACGCAGCCATATTGTCATTCTCATTTGTCTCTATGTGAGAGAGACACATCGACTGGTTGACTCCTGCATGCACCCCAACCAGGTCCGGGATCAAGCCTGCAACCAAGGTACATGCCCTTGATTGGAATCGAACCTGAGACCCTTCAGTCTGCGGACTGACGCTCCATCCACTGAGCCAAAATTGGCCAGAGATCTATATATCTTTTGATCTCATCTTTTATTTCTTCTTTGACCCAGGAAGTTTTTTGTAGCATGTTGTTTATTCTCCACATATTTCTGTGTGGGGGGGCTGGGGGTGGGGAGGGTTGCTTCTTTTTTGCTGTTGATTTCTAATTTCAAAGCGTTGTGGTCATAGAATGTGCTTGGTATAATTTCAATCTTCTTGAATTTATTGAGACTAGCTTTGTGTCCTTGAGAGTGTTGTATATGCACTAGATAAGTATGCATAATCTGATGTTCAGGGATGAAAGACTGTAAATGTCAATTTTGTCCATTTGGTCTAATGTTTTATTTAAGACAATATTTCTTTATTGATTTTTTTCGTTTGGATGATCTATCTATCTATAGCTGTCAATAGGGTATTTAGGTCCCCTACTATGATTGTGTTTTTATCAGTTTTTCCCTTTAGTTCTGTTAGTAGTTGCTTTATATATTTCAGTGCTCTCTGATTGGGTGCATATATATTGAGAAGTGTTATATCTTCTTGATGTAGTGTCTCCTTTATCATTATAAAATGTTCATCTTTGTCTCTTGTTACATTTTTTATCTTGAAATCTATTTTGTAAGATATAAGTATGGCTAAACCTGCTTTTCTGTGGATATCATTTACTTGGAGAATCGTTTTTTTACTGTTTCACTGAGTCTAGACCTGTCTTTGCAGCTTAGATGTATCTCCTGAAGGCAGCACATGATTGTTGTTGTTTACTTTATATTGAGTTTATTGGGGCAATATTGGTTAATAAAGTTGGGTTTTGTTCTTTTATCCAATCTGCTACTCTGAAGCTTTTTATTGCTGAATTTAGCACATTTACATTTAAGATAATTATTGATGTATAAGGACTTCTTATAGCCATTTTATCTTTTGTTTTCTGGTAGCTCTGTGCCTCCATTGGTTCTTTTCTTTTGTGTTTCTGTCTATTGTTTTTGTTTGGTGGTATTCTATACTTTTTTCTTCTGTTTCTCTTTTTTTAAAGTTATGTGTCTAAGCTTTGTTTTTTGTTTTTTATTTTGTATGTAGTTACCATTAGGTTTATATAAAAGAAAGTTTCATATATACAGCAGTCCTTTTATTTCTGAATGCATCTAATTTCCATGTCCCTTTGCCAATTTAGACATTTACCTCTCCCCTGTTAAGTTTTTGTTCTGTACACAGGCAAATAATTTTATATATAGGAGCCAAATAAGATACAATGGAGAAAGAAAGCCTCTCGACAAGGACAGATCCAGAGACGGAGAGGCATCGATCGGACTGTCGG
>NW_005871050.1:29529455-29625339 GCF_000147115.1 Myotis lucifugus | reverse complement strand
TAAGGGGGAGAGATAAACCAAAGGACTTATATGCAAGCATATAGGCCTAACCAATGGACACGGACAACAGGGGGGTGAGGGCATGAGTGGGGGGGAAAGGGGTAACGTGGTGATAAGGACACATATGTAATAACTTAACCAATAAAAAAATTAAAAAAATAAAGCCTCTTTGATAAATAGTGCTGGGGAAATTGGAAAGCCAAATGCAAAAGAATGAAACTAGACTACTGTTTGTTCCCATATACAAAAAAATAAAATCAAAATGGATTAAAGACCAAAATATAAGACCTGGAAATATAAATTACATAGAAGAAAACATAGGTATTAAACATGTGGACCTTGGTCTTAGAGAAGATTTTATTAATCTGATCCCAAAGGAAAGGGAAATAAAGGCAAAAATAAATAATTGGAACTATAGCAAACTAAAAAGCTTCTGCACAACAAAAGATACCACCAACAAAACAAAAAGGCACACACTGAATAGGACAAGATATTTGCAAACAACAATTCTGACAAGGATTTAATACCCAAAATATATAAAGAACTCTTATGTCACAACCTTTTACGGCTAAGGTTCAGGATCTGAAGAAGGGGCTGATGCACAGATGAAAAAGCTATACAAGGAATATGAACTTAGAAGGCATTGGGGGCCAGGGGTATCTCTTTCATGAAGACCAGACACCGAAACTCTGGCCAGTCCACTTTTTATTCAGTTTTAGATACACATCTTGCCCTCAGTAAAGCATGGCAAACAGGTAGCAGACAGACAGTCTCAAAGGTCAATAAAGATAAACATTTACTTTAATGCTATCAGGTCAGGAAATTGCTTCAGCCATCGCTAACTCAACACGGAACAATTGGTGCATAGCTTTAGCCCTGCTAAAGCTCAAGGTTCATCAGCCTTCCGAGTTCCTTCATCAGCCTTCCAATACTCATGATAGTATTGACAATGGATGGCTTCCTGCACTCTTACAACTCAACAACAAACAAACAATCCAATTATAAAATGGGCAGAGGACCTGAACAGACACTTCTCTCTAGAGTGTCCCAAGAAGACACGCAAATGGCTAACAGATATATGGAAATATGCTCAATTTCACTAGCTATTAGGGAAATGCAAATCAATGCAAATACCTCATCACACCTGTTAGAATGGCATTTATCAATAAGACAAGTAATAACAAGTGCTGGTGAGGTTATAGAGAAAAAGGAGCCCTCATTCACTGCTGGTAGGAATATAAACTGGTACAGTCACTATGAAAAACATTATGAAGGCTCCTCAAAAAACTAAGAATAGGGCTACCATATGACCTAGTAAACCCTATTCTGGGTATCTACCTGAAATTTTTGAAAATATTTATTTGTAAAGATACATATGCATCCCTATGCTCATTGCAGCATTATTCGGGGTGGCCAAGATATGGAAACAACTGAAGTATCCTTTGCTAGATAATTGGATAAAATCAATATGGTACATATATACAATGGAATACTGCTCAGCCATAAGAAAAGATGAAATACTACCAATTGTGACAACATGAATGGATCTTTGAATATTATGCTAAGCAAAATAAGTCAGAAAAAGTTAAGAACCATATGACTTCATTCATATGTGAGATATCAGATATAAAACTGAAAGCAACAAATTAACAAGCAAGAAAAACAAAACAAACAAAAACTCATAGACATAGACATCAGGCTCATAGACAGAGGCTAAATATATGGTGACAGAAAATTTGACTTTGGGTGATGGGTACACAATACAATATACAGATGATATGTTATAGAATTGTATAATTGAAACCTATATAATCTTATTAACCAATGTTGCCCCAATAAAAACAAATAAAAAAGAAGTTGCAGGCAGAATTACTTACATTGAATTGAACTTCCTAACCTCAATATAGATATTGTGATTTTGGATGACAGAGACTAAATGGCAACATTTAATCAACAAACACAAGATGAGTGAAGGTACTATAAGGAACAGAACTGAAGCAATAATCAGAAAAATCTTACCCATGGACACAATATAAATGGATATTTCAATGCTCTAGCCCTATGTCATAATCTAGTCCTCTGTGAGTGAGCTTGGTTATCTTTTTCTTACACAGGACATCATGACATTCCACAGGACACTGTCCATTATATTGATGATACCATGCTAATTGGACCTAATGAAAAGGATGTAACAACTGACCTAGACACCATGGTAAGATGCATACATGCCAGATATTGGGAAATGAACCCCACAGAAATTCAGAGAAGTCTTCCTTGATGAATTTTCTAGGGATCTAGAGTTCTAGGGTATATTGAAATATCCCTCTCAAGTGGAAATATAGGTTGCTACATCAGGTCTCAACTGTTATTAAGAAATAAACACAATGACTAGTGGGCTTCTTTTGATTCTGAAGGCAACATATACCTTACTTGAGAATACAACTCCTCCCTATTGAGTGGGTAATCAAAATGCTGCCAGTTTTTATCAGGGCCCAGGACAATAAGAGGCTCTACAACAGACCCAGGCACCAGGCAAGCTGCTCTGGCACTTGGTCAATATGGCTCAGCAGATCCAGTGGCACTCTTGCAAATTGGGATACTGTATGGAGTATATACAGGCTCCTATAGGTGATATATTTGCAAATATTTTCTTCTGATTCTCATGGCAAATAGTTTATTTGTGTAGATACCACTACCCAGATAATTGTTTATTCTTGCTATTATACCTCCTACCTTGTTAGTTTTTTCTTGAAGTGAACCAATGTGAGGTTAGTCTCATTCTGGAATTTCCCAATTAATATTTTCTTTTGAAAAGTTAGCAATAAAACTCTGTCTTTTAATGAAAAGGCTAAGGATGTTTAAATGCCTAGAGGCACATTCTGACGTGTTTTCAACTTTTTGTGGCTTTCTTAGTCTTTATGAAAGAAAATGAAATTATAAAAACAGAAATAATCCTGTAACGCATCTCAGTCTATGTGTAACATGGGATAGACTTCTGACCTTCAGAACTATGAAAGAATACATTTGTTGTTTAATCCACCTGCTTTGTGGTAATTGTTATGGCAACCCTAGGAAAGTAACATATCCCTCCAGGAAATCTTTGTGTGTCAGGCTCATGAGAATTCTAATATCTTCCTCAGTCCAGATTTACCACCTGTTCAGTTTAGCTGCATTAGTATCAAGTCAGTGAATTAAGGCTGATCTCACTGTAGATGAAGTTTAATGTTTTACCCCATTGTTCTAAACCATTAGTTCTCAAATTTTAGTGTGCTTCAGAAGTACCTGGAGGACTTAAAAACCCCTGATAGCTAGCAATGTGCCTTCAGAATTTCTTATTCAGTGGGTCAGTCTGCAGTAAGGTTAGAGATTTGCATTTCTAACAAGTTCTCAGGTGATGGTGCTGTTGATACTGCTGGCCCATAGCAGCCCAATAGCACCATCTGGTCACCAGGCAAGCTAGGCTATCCATTGGTTTCTTTCAATAAAATGAACTTGAGGCTAGACTACCATCTCTGCCATTAAACAAATTGTTTATAACTTTATATTTTAATTTATTTGGGGCTGCAGTGAAATAATTTAAACAGGGGTACAAAATAGTTGAAATAGGTTTCTTTCAATGACAGTAAAGTGAGTCAAAACAAATAGAAAAGACACAAAGATAGATGTGAGTCGGTGTTATTTATGTTTAAAAAAAAAACACCTTTGGCTTATACACTTCAAAGAAGCTTTTATTTTTAACATGAACAAATGCTGTCAGATATATATGTCAAAGGTTAGAGTGAAGTCAGATGTCAGTTAATATCAGTTTGGGATGATGAACTTTGACACAAAACTAGTGATTTGGGCTACTGAAAATTAGAATATCCATGAAGAAAAAAGTCAACTTTTCTTCTGCCGTCCATTTCATTCTATGCTTTCCAACTGTGGAATATAAAAAGGGTCAATTAATAATTTTATACCATTAACATGCACCGGGAATTATCTGACTAAAAGTCAGCCCTATGCACATCTGTTGTCTCAACAAGGAGAAAATAAAATGCTTTCTTCTTGTAACCCAGACCTTTGGATATCAGAATGCACATGCTTCAATAATTTGATTACACCAACTGTCTGCCTCTTGCCCAGCACTATAAATGATGGGGGGGTGTTGGGGGGAAGCTACTCTTTGATTTAAATAAATCTCACCACCTTAAAAGCCTGTTTTTATTGATTAAGGTATTACAAATGTGTGTTTATCCCTCCTATTCCCCCCAACCCCCAATCCTGCCCTCACCCTCACCCTAAAAGCCTATGTTTTTTACACTAATTTAAAAACTCTTATACTCTTAGAACTTCAGTTTCTATAAAATGAAAATAAGACTGCTATCAGATATCCACAACTCTGAAAATTCAGAAAGAGAGAGAGATAAAGAGAGAAAATGATAAAGAAAGGGAGGGAGGGATAGGTAAAGGAAATATAAGTTAAGATTTAATACCAATTCAATGATAACCAATAAGCTTACTATGACCAATTTTATTTTTAAATGCCATATGACACACAAAACTGTAAGTTGAACTAATATTTTTAAATTAATCCTAAAATGTGGCCTTACTTGAAATCCTTAACTTTTTACTACTTTGTAAGGAGTCACCTTTTCAAAGGCATTGTTATTACAAGATACTATATTGCTGTGGCCAAGTGATGAAGCCACAGCTAGTGCATAGCCTAGCTGCTTTAGCTGCTTTCTTCTGGTGACCATTCTCTTAAAAAGTATTGCTCTCTATTATCAGGTCTGATAAATTTCCCATATGCTATAGTCTTAAAACTCCAGGAAAAAGGACTATAGCTGTTAATGAAGTACATTTCAGAACACACTGCCTTCTATAATATGTAGTATGAAAGAACATTCCTAACATTAAACTGAATTTCAACATTTTAAAAAATATTTTCTAAACTAAATTTTAACATTTTAAAAAATATTTAGTTTACAGAAAAAAATTCAATACATAAAGCTTTCAGTAACAAGTATATGTCAGAAATAGCTAATTAATACTCAAGGCCATATACACTAATACCTGGGTACTCCAGGACTGACCTCTGCTAAGTCCACATCCATTTTGAGTCCTCCTTCTGGTTCTTCATTTTTGTCTCTTTCCTCTTCCTCACCTCCAACTTCTTGGGCCTTTTCATCAGAGTTTTCGTACTTATATTCAGTTGCCTCTTTATTGAAAGATGATAAAAACTTAAAGACCAGAATATGGTAGAAAAAATATCCCAACTTCACATCCAGTAAACTGCTATCACAAGAACCTAGAGAATAGAAATATGTTAAAATAAAAATCAGAGGGAATACTTTTGAAAGTATATATTTTTTTTAATATATTTTATTGATTTTTTTACAGAGAGGAAGGGAGAGGGATAGAGAGTTAGAAGCATCGATGAGAGAGAAACATCGATCAGCTGCCTCCTGCACACCCCCCACTGGGGATGTGCCTGCAACCAAGGTACATGCCCTTGACCGGAATCGAACCCGGGACCCCTCAGTCCACAGGCCGACGCTCTATCCACTGAGCCAAACCGGTCAGGGCATGAAAGTATATGTTTTAACTACTATGCTGTACACCCGAAATTAATACAAAATAATGAGCGTTAGCTGCAATTGAAAAAAAATTAATTAAAAAAAGAAAAAAGAACATCTAGATTCTAGTTGCTACAACACTTCCATTGCCCTCACATTTCCACTGCATAATAGTTTTTCACTGTGACATTTTTTCTCTTCTTTCCAACAGACCTCACACCCTGCCCTGTGCTACTGCTTGTTTTGGCTATATGGAGAACAAAGGATCAGAATCATTTGGTTCTAATAGAATTCTGTATTTTTTGGTAGAACTTGACTGGAAAATATTCCTTTGATTTAAAGACAAACTCTGCCTCTCCAAAATGGCAGCATAGTAGGTATCTGTTACACTCACTTCCTCCCAGAACCAAACTAGACTTACAACTAAAATACAGGACTATCAAATTTAATAACCAACTGAAGACTAGCTGAACATAAGTCTTATAACCAAGGATTTACAGAAAAAGCAACATTGAGACTGGTAGGAAGGGCGGAGAGATGAAAATGGCTGAACCCACACCCATGTGCAGTGGTTGAGAATCCTGTGGCATGTGGGGTCTCAATCCCATGCCAGGCTTCCAAACCCAGAGCATCAGAGCTGGGAAGAGGAGCCCACATAACATCTGGCTGTGAAAATCAGCATGGATTCTGTCTACCAGGGAGCAATGGCAACATGATAAAAACCCAGGTGTTCTCTTAAACGGCCAATGCACAAAATCTCATTTGAAGTCACTCACCCTGGGCTCTAGTGGAGAGAGGGCAGAGTAGAGTATAGTCCTGTAAGGAGACACTGGGGTTTGTGGCTCTGAGAAGAGAACTGAAGGGACAGCCACTGGGATCCCTGTTAAGAATCCCTCTCCCACACCAGAGATGCCATTTTTTCCTTGGGTTGAACTCTCCCTTCCTTATGGAATAAGCCTGGGAGAATGCAATAGCCCCAATCTGATTCCATGTTGCCTCACCCTGCAAAGTTCATGCCCAGAAAGGAGTCAGCTGCCTGGACCTTGGGTATAGAGGTCCAGACAATCTCAGGGTATGTCAGTGACTAAATTGTGTGGATCTGAAACAGGGGAAATCCCCCCTACCTTCCCAAGAGCCTAACCGAAGCCACCCCTGGACACAAAACATCCACTAGCCAAGCCCTCCTAACTTTGGCTGTCCCACCTTGCTGAGCACAGGATCTCCAGGAAGTCAGGGCCAGACAGCTGTGTGGCTTTATGATGGGGGACAGTTTTTCCTTACATGCCCACCCGGTGCAGAGCCTTCCCTTCACACAGACAAATCTTGTTTGTTTGGACCTGATAAACTCTGCTAGATGCATCCTGATGACTCCCTGAGACCCCGCTGCACCACAAAGGTGTGCAAACACCCAGCTGGTGGCAGCTAGACTTAGTAAACTGGGGGAATTTTGCTGAGTGGCCTCAGACGAGATTGAACCTGTGTCAATCTGATGAACACCACTTGCCCCTACCTAGTGACTCACTGAAAAACAGCCTCACACAACTTTCATACCACTAAAAGGTTCAGTGACTGAATCTAACAGGGAGCCAGCAGACTTAGACAGGTGGAAAAGAATATTGGGTGCTTTGGGCCTTTTGCTGACCTGCCTCCAGGCTTGATGGTGGTAGAAGCTGGCTTGATATGCAGTTTGGCATTTCCCAAGCATATCCAAGCCCAGCAAAGGCATCCACAAACTGTGGATCACTTTGTGGCTTCAAACAAGGGAGCCAAGGCCAGTCACAGGCAGCATCTGATATTGACCTGAACCAGAGACCCTCTGAAGAGGCCTGAGAATCAACATACCTAGTGGTGGGTGTCAGACAACATCAGAGCAGGATCTAATTAGCTCCACAGTGGCACATCCAAAGGAAGATTTCAGCGGGCTCAAAATCCTGCTAAGGCAAATTCTGCTTTGTGTGGTTAGCACCAGCAGAGCAGCTACTACATTGTGGTCAAGGTCAATACTCACAGTCAGCCAGCCTGACAGTGAATCCCACACACGAACAAGCCAATAGCATCAAGACTCAGCTTAGGAGGAGGGCGCATATAACACACACAAGGGACATTTCTGGAGCACCCAGCTCAAGTGATCAGGAAAACTGTGGCAACTAGGACCCATAGGAAACCTAGTACATAAAGCTAATCTACCAAGACTGGGAGACACAGCAGATCTACCTAATACACAGAAACAAATACAGAGATGCAGCCAAAATGGGAAAACAAAAAATCATCATGACCCAAATGAAAGAACAGGAGAAATCTCCAGAAAAAAAGAAACTGAATGAAATGGAGGCAAGCAATCCACCAGATATAGAGTTCAAAACAATGGTTCTAAGGATGTTCAAGGAACTTAGTGAAAATTTCAACAGCATGAAAAGGGACATAGAAACCATTAAAAAACTCTGAAATTAGGAATACAATATCATAAATGAAAAATACACTAGAAGGAATAAACTAATATAAAGCAGAAGATCAAATCAATGATTTGGAAGACAAGGTAGCAAAAAACACCCAATCAGAGCAGAAAATAGAAAAAAAATAATTAGGATAGTTTCAGGGACCTTTTGGACAACATGAAGCTTAATGACATGTGTATCATAGGGATAAAAGAAGGAGAAGAGAGGGAGGGAGGGAGGGAGGGAGGTTGAGAACCCATGTAAATAAACAACTGAAAATTTTCCTAACCTGGTGAAGGAAAAAGACACACAATTCCAGAAAGGACAGAGTCCCAAACAAGATGAACCCAAACAGGCCCACAGCATGATACATCATAATTAAAGTGGCAAAGTTTAAAGACAAAAAATAATCTTAAAAGCATCAAGAGAAAGACAGTTATTTTAACTATAAGGGAACTCCCAAAAGACTGTCAGCTGATTTCTCAACAGACACATTTCAGGTCAGAAGGTATTTGCATGAAATATTCAAAGTGATGAAAAGCAAAGACATATAACCTAGAGTACTTTACCCAGCAAGGGTATCATTTACAATTGAAGGGGAAATAATGAGCTTCCCAGACATTAAAGGGCTAAAAGTGTTCAGTACCACCAAACCAGTATTATAAGAAATGTTAAAGCGTACATATCATGTATCATAGAAAAATATACTTGAAACCTGTATGACCATATTAACTAAAGTCATCCCAATAGATTAAATTTAAAAATTAAATGAAAAAAAATAAAACAAGACAGAAATGAGCATAGTTATAAAGAAAAAAATGGTGCCATAGCCGGTTTGGCTCAGTGGATAGAGCATCAGCCTGCGGACTGAAAGGTCCCAGGTTCGATTCCGGTCAAGGGCATGTACCTTGGTTGTAGGCATATCCCCAGTGGGGGATGTGCAGGAGGCAGCTGATCGATGTTTCTCTCTCATCGATGTTTCTAACTCTCTATCCCTCTCCCTTCCTCTCTGTAAAAAATCAATAAAATATATTTAAAAAAGAAACAAATGGTAATAAATACATACCTATCAATAATAATTTTAAAAGTAAATGGTTCAATGATTCCATCAAAAAACATAGGGTAGATGACTGGATAAGAAACCAAAACTATATATATGCTGTCTACAAAAGACCTACCTCAGAACCAAAGACCCACACAGACTGAAAGTAAAAGGATTTAAAAATATATTTCATGCAAATGGAAATGAACAAATGCTGGGGTAGCAATACTTACACAAAATAAACTTTAAAACAAAAGCTAAAAGACAAAGAATGACATAATGTTAAAATGAACAATCCGATAAGAGGATATGCACCCAAAGTAGGAGTGCCTAAATATATTTAAAATGTATTCATGGAATTAAATGGAGAGATCAACAGTAAGGCAATCAAAGTAGGGGATTTTAACACAACATGGACATCAATGGATAGATCTTACAGGCAGAAAATCAACATGGAAATAGTGTCCTCAAATGACACAATAAATCAGATGGATTTAATTATTATCCTCAGAGCATTTCACCCCCAAAGCAGCTGAATATATATTCTTTGAAAGTGCACATGAAATATTTTCTAGGGTAAACCACATATTGGAATACAAATCTCAATAAGTTTAAGAAGATTGAAATTATATCAAACATATTCTTTGCCCACAATGGTATGAAATAAGAAATAAATCACAAGAAAAAAAACTGAAAAACACACAAAGACATGGAGGCTAAATAACACATCAGTAAACAATGAATTGGTTAACAATGAGATCATGGAAGAAATCAAAAGATACCTTGAAACAAATGAAAATGAGAACACAAAAACCCAAAATCTATGGGACATAGCAAAAGCAGTCTTATGAGGGAAATTCATAGCAGGACAGGTCTACCTCAAGAAACAAGAATAATCTCAAATAAATAATGTAACTTTAAACTTAAAGGAACTGGAAAAAACAACAAACAATTTCCAAACTGAGTGGATGAAAGGAAATAATAAATATCAGAGCAGCAATAAACAAAACAGAGTCTAAAGAAAAAACAATTAAAAAGATCAATAAAACCAAGAACTGCTTCTTTGAGAAAATAAACAAGATTGATGAATCTTTAACAAGACTCATCAAGAAAAAAGAGGACCCAGATAAATAAAATCAGAACTGAAAGAAATACAAAGAAATACAAAAAAAAATTGTAAGAAAACATTACAAACAACTGTATGTCAACAACTTAGAAAATCTGAAAGAAATGGATAAATTCCTAGAAATATACAATCTTCTAAAACTGAATCAAGAAGAAACAGAAAATCTGAAGAGACTATTACAAACAATGAAATTGAAATTGAATCAGTAATCAAAAAACTTCCAACAAACAAAAGTCCTGGACCAGATGGCTTCACAGGTAAATTTTAACAAACATACAAAAAGACTAAAACCTATCTTTCTCAAACTCTTCCAAAAAAATTGGGAGACAGGAAGACTCTCAAGCTCATTTTACTAGGCCTGGATTATCCTAATATCAAAACCAGATAAAAACACTACAAAGAAAAACATTATAGGCCAATATCCCTGATAAATATAGATGCAAAAATTCTCAACAAAATATTAGCAAACCAAATCCAGCAATACATTAAGAAGATCATACACTATGATCAAGTGGGATATATTCCTGAAATGTAAGGTTGGTACAATATCCCCAAATCAATTAATATGATACACCACATAAATAAAATAAAGAATGAAAATCATATGATCACATCAATAGATGCAGCAAAAGCATTTGATAATATCCAGCATGCATTTATGACAAAAACTTTCAGCAAAAAGTGGGAATGCACAGAACATTCCTCAACATAATAAAGGCCACATATGACTAAGCCATAGTTAGCACCATACTCAATGGGAGGGAAGCTGAAAGCATTTCCATTAAGAGCAGAAACAGGACCAGAAAAAATGGCGGAGGCTTAGACGGATGTGTTGGTGCTTTGTCCCGGAGCAGATAGGGGCGAGCAGCTGAAACGGGTAACAATCAGCCCGATCAAGCTGGGGAGGTTCAGCTGAGAGACAGTCTGCAGCCAGGAAAGACAGAGAACTCCTAAAAAATGCGGATGGTTAGAGATTGAGGCTGAAACCTCCCCCTGGGCGCCAGCGCAGCGGCGAGACCGCGCCATCTTGGGTAGCTGTTACTGGCATCCAGAGATCGGCTACTAACCCGGCGGCTACTAACCCGGAGGCAACGACTCCCAAGCAGCGCGACTGCAAGAGCCCAGAGGAGACCTGCACCCCTCCACGGAAAGGTTAGACTTACCCCAAAGGTGCGGTTTGCAGTTCAGGTTGGAGCGAGGAACGCGTGCGCGGGCACAGGGGGAAATCTGCGCCCTCCAAAATCCGCGCCCATAGAGGCAGCGTGACTCGCAAGTGGGCTGCTGCCAGAAGGTAACACTATAAATGAGCCCATAGTTGGACTGGATGCAAAAGGGCTGCCTCAGAGTTTCCCTGATAGCCGGCTACTTGTTGCCAGGGGCTTGAGCGCGCGCAGACACTCCGCGCAGACACTCCGCGCAGTTCTGGAGGGTGGAACCCTGCGAGTTCGAACAGCTTCCCAGGCTCTTGTTTGCACACTTCCTCTTACTTCTGTGAGTTTGATTGTTGACCCCCAGTGCATGTGATTGCCCAGTTGGGGTCACTAGCAGAGCTTGTAGGGGAAGATTGTTTTTGGGGAGCCTGGGAAACAGAGCTGGGAGTGGCGCCTGGGGAACCAGCTCTGGGCGGAGCTGGTTCAGGTACAATAGAGAGCTCCTGGTCAGAGAGAACTTATAGCCTCGGATGTCAATTCAGACACACTGACACCCAGAGGCAGAGCCACGAACTGACTCTTCTGTAAATACAGATAAGGCAATAAGGGGATTTTACGGCCGGCCTTAAAATCAGGACTGTGGCTTACAACACGGAGGAACAGTGTATCAGAGGGAAATTCAACATTCTCCTGAATTCCGGGTGTGCCAATAAGAAGAGTAGAAGATCTGAAGCACCTGCATTACTGCACATTTTTATTTTTATTTTTTTAAATTACTTTTTCTCCTTTTAACTAAGAAAACATTTTTTTTTCTTTTTCTCTTTTTTCTTTTTCTCCATCACCTGATTTTGCCCTTTCAGCTACTACATTTTTATTTTTAACTAGTATTATTACTGCTACCATTTTACCATTCTTTAAAGTGTCATTTTATTTTGTCTTTATTTTATTTTGGGACTAATGTTCTCCATTCTATTTTCATCGTTCCTTTAGCAACATTTTTCTCTACCTAAATTTGCCTCTGTGCTAAACAATCTTCCCCACTTTTTCCCTTTTGCTGTCCTGTTTCTCATACCCTACTCCAGCTTTTGATTTTCCCTATTCTTTTTACCCCCTGTCAAAATTTAACCCTGCTTATATATCCTACGTCCAATCCCCTGTTCTAAATCCTTATACACCTTTCCCTTATCTTCCTTCACTATCTAATTTTTTTTTCTCTTCTTCTTCTTTTCTCTCTCTATTGTTTTATTGTTGTTTGCTTGATTGACGAGTATATTGGGTTTTTTTAGGATTGTTTGTGAGGTTAGACTGCTTATTCTTTTTATTTTGCTGCCCCTCCCTCTCCCCCCCCCCCTGGTTATTTCTGTGCTTCTGTTTCCCCTTGTGTTGCTTGATATTATTGGTTGTTTGTAGTTTGTATTCATCTCCAGGAATCTGTTGCTGTAATTTGTTGGTATTAGTGGCTGACCTATAGGAGTTTTCTCCTCATATAAATAGTCTCTTCCCCTTTTATACTTCATTCTCTTTTCTCTCTTACTTTTTTTTTCTTTTTCTTTTTTTTCCTCCTCTTTTTCCCCTCCCTTTTTCCAATTTCATTTTTGCACTCCTTTTTTTCTTTCTTTCTTTTTTCTCTTCTACCTTTTTCTCTTCTTTCCCCCTTATCTCCCAACTCTCTTAGCTCGGGTGGCCACCTTTATTTGGGGTTAGTAATATCGTAAATACAATAGTGTTCAGTGCCTGGTACGTTGTGCCGTGTTGTGTTGTATTTTGTGCCTTTAAATCAACGCAGCAGATTCAAGCAACAGTGGCCTCCTGATCACCACACGCTCTGCCTGGGGAACAGTTGCTGTGTGTGAAGCCTCCCTCCACCAGCCAGAAGAGCCACCACAACTGTGAACAGCACCCACCAGAGGCTCTGCTATCAACAGAGGAGCCGCTGCTACCACAACCGCCCAAGGAGCAACCAAAGCCCGAGGAGCCACTGCCACCCAGGGAGCAGCCACTGCCACCCAGGGTCCAGCCACTGAACGACTCAACAACTAGTCATGTCAGTGAGATCAAACATGGGTAGACAAAGAAAGCCCCAAAGGAAAGAAAAGGAGGACTCGCCAGAAAAGCAGCTAAGTGAGACAGAGATATGCAACATGATGGAAAAAGAATTCAGAATAAGGTTCCTAGAGTACATGCACCAGATGTTCAAGAAGCAAGAAGAAACAGATGAAAAACTCAACTACTTATGCAAGAAGCTAGAAGAAACAGATGAAAAAATCAACAACTTAAGTAAGTCCCAAGAAGAAATGAAGAGCGACATAGCTGCAATAAAAAACACCATTGAAAGTATCAACAGTAGACTGGGAGAAGCTGAGGACCGAATTAGTGAATTAGCAGACAAGGAAGCAAAACACACCCAAACTGTACTGCAAATGGAGAAAAAAATTAAAAGACAGGAGGAGAGCCTAAGGGAACTTTGGGACAACATGAAACGAAACAACATACGAATAATAGGGGTGCCAGAACAACAGAAAGATGAACATGGATTAGAAAACCTATTCGAAGAAATAATATCAGAAAACTTCCGAGGTGGGGAAGAAAAAAGTCACGCAAGCCCAGAGAGTCCCAAACAAGGTGAACCCGAAAAGACCCACACCAAGACACATCATAATTACCATGGCAAATGTGCAGGATAAAGAGAGAATCTTACAGGCTGCAAGAGAGAGACGGAAAGTAACATACAAGGGATCTCCCATTAGATTATCAAATGATTTCTCAACAGAAACACATCAGGCCAGAAAAGAATGGACGGAAATCTACAAAGTGATGCAAAGCAAAGGACTGAATCCAAGAATACTCTATCCAGCAAGGCTATCATTCAAAATTGAAGGGGAAATAAGAAGCTTCACAGACAAAAAAGGGCTAAGGGAGTTTATCACCACCAAGCCAGCAATGCAAGAAATGCTAAAGGGACTGGTGTAAAAAGAAGAAATATCAAGCTCAGAAAGAAAATAGCCACACACACAAAAAAGAAATGGCAACTCTACTCCAACAAGTACCTTTCAATAATAGCTTTAAATGTAAATGGACTAAATGCTCCAACCAAAAGACATCGAGTGGCTGAATGGATAAAAAAACATGACCCATATATCTGCTGTCTACAAGAGACCCACCTCATTAGAAGGGACTCACACAGACTGAAAGTGAAGGGATGGAAAAATATCTTTCACGCAAATGGAAAGGAAAAGAAAGCTGGGATAGCAATACTTATATCTGACAAAATACATCTCAAAGTGAAGGCCATAACCAGAGATAAGGAAGGCCACTTCATAATACTAAAGGGATCAATACAACAAGAAGATATAACCCTGGTAAACATATATGCACCCAATGCAGGAGCACCCACATACATAAGAAAACTTCTGGAAGATATCAGGGGAGAGATCGACAACAATACAATCATAGTAGGGGACTTTAATACACCACTGATATCACTGGATAAATCCGCTAGACAAACAATCAGCAAAGAAACAGCAATCCTAAATGACTCACTAGATCAGATGGACTTAATTGACATCTTCAGAACACTACACCCCACAGCTGCGGAATATACATTCCTCTCAGGTGCTCATGGGACATATTCAAAAATAGACCACATATTGGGTCACAAGCAAAGTCTCCACAAATTCAAGAAGATTGAGATCATAAAAAGCATCTTCTCAGACCATGATGGCATAATGTTAGAAATAAACTACAATAAAAACAACCCAAAATACTCAAACACTTGGAAGCTGAATAGCATGTTATTAAATATTGATTGGGTTACCGATGACATCAAAGAAGAAATTAAAAACATCCTGGACACTAATGACAATGAAAACACAACAATCCAAAACCTCTGGGACACAATGAAAGCAGTCCTGAGAGGGAAGTTTATAGCTCTACAGGCCTATCTCAAAAAACAAGAAAAAATGGTAGTTAATCATCTAACTCTACAACTCAAAGAATTAGAAAGAGAGCAACAAGAAAACCCCAGAGTGAGCAGAAGGAAGGAGATAATAAAGATTAGAGCAGAAATCAATGACATAGAGACCAAAAAAACAATACAGAAAATCAATGAAACCAAGAGCTGGTTCTTTGAAAGGATAAACAAGATTGACAAACCACTCGCCAGGCTCACCAAGAAGCAAAGAGAAAGGTCCCAAATAAACCAAATCAGAAATGATAGAGGCGAAATAACAACAGACCCCACAGAAATACAAATGATTGTTAAACAATACTACGGGCAACTCTACTCCAACAAACTAGACAACCTGGAGGAAATGGACAAATTCCTAGAAAAATACAACATTCCAAAACTCAATCAGGAAGAATCTAAAAACCTCAATAGGCCAATAACTATGGAAGAAATTGAAGCAGTCATCAGAAAGCTTCCAGCAAACAAAAGCCCAGGGCCAGACGGCTTCACAGGGGAGTTTTACCAAACATTCAAGGAAGAACTAAAACCTACCCTCCTCAGACTACTACAAAAAATTCAAGAGGAAGGAACACTTCCAAGCTCATTCTATGAAGCCAGCATCACCCTAATACCAAAACCAGGTAAAGACATCACAATGAAAGAGAATTACAGGCCAATATCCCTCATGAACATAGATGCCAAAATCCTCAACAAAATCTTAGCAAATCGGATCCAGCAGTACATCAGAAGGATCATACACCATGACCAAGTAGGATTTATCCCAAAGATGCAAGGATGGTACAACATCCGTAAATCAATAAATGTGATACATCACATAAACCAATTGAAAGAAAAAAACCACATGGTCATATCAATTGATGCAGAAAAAGCATTCGACAAAATCCAACACCCATTTTTGATAAAAACTCTCAGAAAGGTGGGAATAGAAGGATCATACCTCAACATAATAAAAGCCATATATGACAGGCCCACAGCCAACATCATACTCAATGGACAAAAACTAACACCATTTCCCCTAAGAACAGGAACAAGACAGGGATGCCCACTCTCACCACTCCTGTTCAACATAGTACTGGAAGTATTAGCCATTGCAATTAGGCAAGAAGAAGAAATAAAAGGCATCCAAATTGGAAAAGAGGAAGTAAAACTGTCCTTATTTGCAGATGACATGATATTATACATACAAAACCCTAGAGACTCCATCAAAAAGCTACTAGACTTAATACATGAATTTGGCAATGTAGCAGGATACAAAATTAACCCCAAGAAATCTGAGGCATTTCTATACACCAATAGTGAACTTTCAGAAAGAGAGATTAGAAAAACAATCCCATTTACCATCGCACCAAAAAAATTAAGATACCTAGGAATAAACTTAACTAAAGAGGTTAAAGACCTCTACTCAGAAAACTACAGGACGTTGAAAAAAGAGATAGAGGAAGACATAAACAGATGGAAGAACATACCATGTTCTTGGATTGGTAGAATCAACATCATTAAAATGTCCATACTACCCAAAGCAATCTATAAATTCAACGCACTTCCCATTAAAATACCAATGGCATATTTCACAGATCTAGAACGAACTCTCCAAAAATTCATCTGGAATAAGAAAAGACCCCGAATAGCTGCAACGATCCTGAGAAAGAACAAAGTAGGTGGGATCTCAATGCCAGATATCAAGCTGTATTACAAAGCCACTGTTCTCAAAACTGCCTGGTACTGGCACAAGAACAGACATATAGATCAATGGAATAGAATAGAGAGTCCAGAAATTAGCCCGAACCAATATGCTCAATTAATTTTTGACAAAGGAGGCATGAACATACAATGGAGCCAAGATAGTCTCTTCAATAAATGGTGTTGGGAAAATTGGACAGATATATGCAAGAAAATGAAACTAGACCACCAACTTACACCATACACAAGAATAAACTCAAAATGGATAAAGGACTTAAATGTACGACAGGAAACCATAAAAATTCTAGAAGAATACAAAGGCAACAAAATCTCAGACATATGCCAAAACAATTTCTTCACTGATACAGCTCCTAGGGCAGTTGAAACTAATGAGAAAATGAACAAATGGGACTACATCAAAATAAAAAGCTTCTGCACAGCAAAAGAAACCATCAACAAAACAACAAGAAAACCCACCTCGTGGGAAAACATATTTGCCAACGTCATATCTGATAAGGGCTTAATCTCCAAAATTTATAGGGAACTCACACAACTTAACAAAAAGAAGATAAACAATCCAATCAAAAAATGTGCAAAGGATCTAAATAGACACCTTTCAAAAGAGGACATTCAGAAAGCCAAGAGACATATGAAAACATGCTCAAAGTCACTAATCATCCGAGAGATGCAAATCAAAACAACAATGAGGTACCATCTCACACCTGTCAGAATGGCCATCATCAACAAATCAACAAACGACAAGTGCTGGAGAGGATGTGGAGAAAAAGGAACACTTGTGCACTGCTGGTGGGAATGCAGACTGGTGCAGCCACTATGGAAGGCAGTATGGAGGTTCCTCAAAAAATTGGAAATGGAACTCCCATTTGACCCTGTGATCCCACTTCTAGGAATATATCCCAAGAAACCAGAAACACCAATCAGAAAGGATATATGTACCCAGATGTTCATAGCAGCACAATTCACCATAGCTAAGATCTGGAAACAGCCTAAGTGCCCATCAGTAGATGAATGGATTAGAAAACTGTGGTACATCTACATGATGGAATACTATGCTGCTGTTAAAAAGAAGGAACTCCTACCATTTGCAACGGCATGGATGGAACTGGAGAGCATTATGCTAAGTGAAACAAGCCAGTCAATGAAGGAAAAATACCACATGATCTCACTCTTTCATGGATAATTAAGACCATTACAAACTTTTGAACAATAATAAATACAGTGGCAGAGCTGCCTCAAACTGATTGTTGGACTGCAGTGGGAAGGCCAGGGAGGGTTGGGGGACAGGAGGGAGGGGAGTAAGAGATCAACCGAAGGACTTGTATGCACCCATATAACCATAACTAATGGACATAAGACAATGGGGGGAAGGGAGGGCAGGGGCTTGTCAAGGGCGGGGGGGAAAAAGGACACTTATGTAATACCCTTTGTAATACTTTTATCGAAAAAAAAAAAAAGAGCAGAAACAAGATAGAAATTTCCACTTTCACCACTCTTATTCAACATAATCCTGGATGTCTTAGCCACAGCAATCAAACAAGAAGAAAGAAGAAAGACATACAAATTGGAAAGAAAGAAGAAAAATTGTAATTATTTGCAGGTTACATGATACTGTACATAGAAAACCCTAAAGATTCCACCAAACAACTACTACAACTGATAAATAAATCAGTAACATAGTAGGAAACAAAATAAATATCCAGAAATCTGTTGCATTTTTATAAACCAACTAGAGGCCCAGTGCATAAAATTCATGCACTGGGCAGGGGGTCCCTCAACCTGGCCTGCACCCTCTCAGAGTCCGGGACTCCTTGGGGGATATTTGTGGGGAGCAGGCCTAAGCCGTCAGTCAGACATCCTTAGCACTGCTACAGAGGCAGGAGAGGCCACTGCAGTCACCAGCCATGAGCCCAGATCAGGGCTTCTGACTGAGCAGCGCTCCCCCTGTGGGAGCACACTGACCACCAGGGGGCAGCTCCTGTGTTGAGCATCTTCCCCCTGGTGGTCAGTCCACATCATATTGACTGGTCAACTGGTCAACTGTCTGCCCCCTGGTGGTCAGTGCACATCATAGTGAGCGGTTGAGTAGCCTTAGCATAGCATTAACATATTACTCTTTGATTAGCTGAACGGCCGACCAGATAACCGGATACTTAACATATTAGGCTTTTTTTATATAGTAAGGATAATAACCTAAAAGAAAAGGAAACTAAGAATACAATCACATTTACAAATGTATAAAATATAAACTACCTAGAAGTAAATTTAAACAAGGGGAAAAAAGACCTACACTCAGAAAATTATAAGGCACTGATCAAAAAAATTGAAGAACATACAAATAAATGGAAGCATATACCATGATCATGAATAGGTAGAATTAACATTGTTAAAATAGCCACATTACCAAAAGCAATCTATAGATTCAACATAATTCCTATCAAAATACCAATACGTACTTCACTAGAATAAATAATCCAAAAATTTTTATGAAACCACAAAAGATCCAGAATAGCCACATGAATCTTGTGCAAGAAGAACAAAGTATAAGGAATTACATCATCTGATAAACAAACTATATTACAAGGCCATAGTAATCAAAACAACATGGTACTGGCATAAAAACAGATACATAGAGTAACGGAACAGAATAGAGAATCCAGAAATAATCCCACGTAAATATGTTCAATTAAAATTTGACAATAGAGTCAAGACCATACATTAGGGTAAAAAGAGTCTCTTCAATAAATGGAGTTGGAAAAATTGGACAAATACATGCAAAAAAGAAAATAGATAATCAATTTACATAATACACAAGAATAAGCTCAAAATAGATTAAATACTTAAATGTAAGATTTGAAACCAGAAAAAGCCTAGAAGAAAACAAAGGCAGTAAAATCAGACATTTATTTTAGCAATGTTTTGCCAATATTTCTCCTTGGACAAGGGAAACAAAAGAGAAAATGAACAAATGGAACTACATTAAACTAAAGTTTTTGCACATGAGAGGAAACCATTAACAAAATGAAAAGACAGCCCACTGAATGAGAGAACATATTTGCCAAGGATACATCTGATAAGGGGGTTAATACCCAAAATTTATAAGGAACTCATACAACTCAATACCAAAAAAGAAACAATCAAGTTAAAAACTGGACAAAGAACCTGAATAGATACTTCTCCAAAGAGGACATAAAGATGGCCAATAGAAATATGAAAAGATGCTCAACCACACTAATCTTCAGAGAAATGCAAATTAAAGCCACCACTTCACAACTATCAGAATAGCTATTATGAGTAAACTAGAGGCCTGGTGCACAAAATTCATGCATGGGGGGGTCCCTCAGCCTGGCCTGCACCCTCTCGCAATCCAGGACTGCTGGCTCCTAACTGCTCGCCTGCCTGCCTGATCTCCCCTAACTGCCTCTGGCTGCTGGCCTGATTGCCCCTACCTTGCTCCCTGCTGGCCTGAACGCTCATACCTTGTCCTTCTGCCAGCCTGATCACCCATAATTTGCCCCCCTGCCAGCCTATTTGACCCTAACTGCCTCTGCCTCAGCCCCCGGCCTAAGCTGTAGTCTGGCCTCCCTCTGCGGGAGGCAACCTGGCGGATCAGGAGAAGGCACCACCCCCATTACCCTGCTGCTGCTGCCACTGCTGGCCTGAGCCTGGGCCCTTCTCAGCTGTGCCTCGGCCCTTCACAGCCACCCATGGCTGCCTGAGCCTGTGCCCTTCACAGCCACCCATGGTTGCCTGAGCCTCAGCCCTCGCAGCCACTGCAGCTTTGTCCAGAAGGACGTCCAGAAGACATCCACTCTAATTAGCATGTTACCCTTTTATTAGTATAGATCAGGGGTGGGCAAACTTTTTGACTTGAGGGCCACAATGGGTTCTTAAACTGGACCGGAGGGCCAGAACAAAAGCATGGATGGAGTGTTTGTGTGAACTAATATAAATTCAAAGTAAACATCATTACATAAAAGGGTACGGTCTTTTTTTTTTTTTTAGTTTTATTCATTTCAAACGGGCCGGGATCCGGCCCGTGTGCCGTAGTTTGCCCACGGCTGGTATAGATAAACAAACAGCAAGTGTTGGTGAGCATGTGGAGAAAAGGGAACCCTTGTGCACTGTCAGTCAGAATTCAGATTGGTGCAGACACTGTGGAAAACAGTATGGAAGTTCTTCACAAAATTAAAAACAGAGCTACCAAGAGACAAATAGGCAGACATGTCCAGAGCCTCATCCCAGGCCAGATAGAAGGAACAACTAAATCAAAAAAGTCCACCCAGAATTGGTGAAGTAGACACAGCTGGTGAGACAATTTGCAGCTGAGAAGGGCAGAGGATGCCTGGAGAACGGTAAAATCAGGGATCTGGGCTGGAGGGAGTTGCGAGACCTCCAAGCCCAGAGGGTCAGAAGGAAGCCACATGGCTGCCGCATCCCTTGGGGACAGGTATAACATCTGACTGTGGAAAGGAAGTCCACAGGGCTGCTGGCAGCAGGGGATTCTAGACCTAAGCCCACAGCCACGAGAGGCTGATCCTGGAGTGGGCAGCCAGAACAACTGCCCAAGCTGTGTGGTGCCTGGGGGGAGAGAAACTCCCAGTGATGCAGGTCTTTCCCCTCTTTTGGGACTTTGCTTTTATTCACTAAACCCAGTTCATAGGACCTTTCAAATACTCGTGGCTGAGGTGTAGGTGTAGTTTCAGAAGTGAGGAGTCTGGGGAGAGGCTGGGGAGAAGATCAGGTCGGGGAGAGGTACCTGGGAGTCTGGCACTGGGACATACCTGACACTCCAGACCTAAGCAGCCATTTTCTCCTGAAGAGATAGCCCCTCCATGCAGTCTCCAGGCAACCAATACAGCCACACCCAGACTGAGTGATATAAAGGACACAAAAAATATCTGAATAGTCCCTGAGAGCTCTCAAAGACTGGGCTGAAGAGAGGCCAGTCTTGGAAAGAGATATGGCAGCCTCCCAAACTATAGCCCTGTCAGAAACAGCCATTTAAGAGATTAAAATTGAAAGTGGGAAGACAGGCTAAGTGGGCAGATTGGTCCCGCCTGGTGGCAGTCAAGGTGGTGGAGATAGACAGAAACAGAGGAGCGGTGGACCACTTGAAACTTCAACACAGTGCTGACTACCTAATAGGAAACTGAGAAGTGGCAGACAGTACAGAAGAGTGGGATCTTAAACCAACCCCTATAGGGCATTAAAACTCTGTGGAAATGAATGAAACTTCACTTTTTTTATTATTAATATTTTGTTATCTCTTGTTTTCCTTTTTTCTTTTTTTTCTTTGTTTTTTCCCTTTTCATTTGTATCTTTATTTTTTATTTTCACATTATTTTTTCATCATTCTATTTTTATTTTTTATTATTTTATCCTATTTTATTATTTTTTTCTTTTTCTTTTTTCTCTTATCCACTCATCCTCTTTCTACCTCCTCTATACTGAACTGAGGTCCTCCCCATATTCATCCAATACCTTAACCATACTTTCTGTATATTAGCTCGGCCTCTACAGATTCTGCCCCCACCTTCTTTTCTGGGTGTTTGTTGTTTGCATTTTTTGGTTTATCCTTTGTTCTGTGGTGTTTTCTCCCCATGTATATATACAATTTTTTTCTTTTTCTTCCTTTTTCTTCATTTTCTTTTCTCTCTTACCATTGTTTGTCTCCTCAATATTATTTGTGCTCTCTTTTCCCTCCCCAAATTCTCTTTTCTCTGGTAGTCACTTATATTGGGGTTATTGATGTTGTGTTTTGTTCCCTTTGTGTGGTGTCTTATTGAGTTGCATTTTGTCCTGTTTGGTCAATGTGGTAGAGAGCAAACCACATAACCAGACACCCAGAGAGGAGACTCCATCCACAAATGGGTCAATAACACTCCATATCCAACTACAGAGGCAGGAATATGGCAGCCAGGAGGATGACAGTGAGGGAGAGAGTGTGAGTGTGTGAGGGAATGAAAGGGGAGTGTGTGGACGTGGTGTGTGTGTGTGTGTGTGTGTGTGTGTGTGTGTGTATGTGTGTGTGTATAAGTGAGTGAGGGACAGTTAGAACCCACAGGACCTTCAGGGACTGAAAGACCGAACTCACCTAGCTAGGCGTCCTCTGATACTATTGCATACAGTCCCAGGGTGGCCATCTTGCAGAGGCTGCGCCATCTTGAAGGGGAGAGATGGTATGACTGCGAGGCCAACCTCACCTCCACTCAGGGTGCCCTCAGACATTACCCAAGACTCTACAGTCATTCCCACCAGGGACCTGCTGCCTCGGCTGCTATCTCATGGACACTGATACTCCAGCCACCCAGGCCACAGGCTCCTGTGAGTTCCAAAGCATGCTCCCCTCTGGCCAGCCCAATTCTTTAGCCCAGGGCACTATGACTGAGCAGCCCGCCCCTGTCTGAGGAGCAGCAGCTGCACATGCAGCCCACCCCTGTCCAAGGAGCAGCAGCCATGCAAGCAGCCTGCCCCTGCCCAAGGAGCAGCAACCATTCGAGAATCCCGCCCCCATCTGAGAAGCAGCAACCGCATGATCAGCCCACCCCAGCCCAAGGACCAGTAGCCGTGAACAGCCACCCCTGTCCAAAGAGGAGCAGCCACGCACAGTCTACCCACTTCTGAGGAGCAGCAGCCACATGAGCAGTCTTCCCCCATCCAATGAGCAGCAGTTGTGTGAGAAGCCTGCCCCCGCCAGCTGGAGGAGCCACCACTGCTGCGAGTATCCATGCAAGCAGAACCCACCTGAGGAGCCACAGCCAACTGAGGAGCAACAGCTGCCATGACTGCCCAAGGAGCAGCTGCCACCTGAGTAGTCACTGCTGCCCAAGGAGCAGGCCCTGCACAACTCAACACCTTGAACCTTCAGTGAGAGCACAAATGGGGAGACAAAGAAACTAAGTAAGGAAAGAAAAGGAAGAATCACCAGGAAATGAGCTAAGTGAAATAGAGGTATGCAACATGTCAAAAAATGAATTCAGAATAAGAGTCATTTAGTTCATAAATCGGATGGATGAAAAAATCAACAACTTATGTAAGAAACAAGAGGAAACAAAGAGTGGTATCCTATCTAATAAAAGACAAAAAGGGTAATTAACCGTACCTGCACTATGCTTCCCATTGGCTAATCAGTGAGATATGCAAATTAACTGCCAACAAAGATGGCGGCCGACAGCCACGCAGCTGAAGCGAGCAGGAGGCTTGCTTGCTCCAGTGATGGAGGAAGCCAAGGTTCCCCACCTGCCGTGGCCCGGCTCTGAGCCGAAAGCAACAAATTTTCAATTATAGAAGCTAAACAAACCCCAGATACCTGCTTTCAGCCAGCCGTGACCTCAGAGCTGGGGCGAGCAGGACGGCAACAAAGTTTCAATTATAGAAGGTAAATAAATCCCAGAATTAAAAAAAAAGAAAAAAAGGAGAAGCTGGGAGCTTCAGTTGCCGATCAGCCTGAAAATGGCCCTCAGCACCTCACCCAGACTGGTCAGGCACCCCAGTGGGAACCCCCACCCTGAAGGGGGTGTGACCAGCTGCAAACAGTCATCAGCCCCTCACCCAGGCTGGCCAGGCACCCAAACGGGACCCCCACCCTGATCTGGGACACCCTTCAGGACAAACCAGGCAGCCCCCACCCATGCACCAGGCCTCTATCCTATATAGTAAAGGGTAATATGCAAACTGACCCAAACAGCAGAAAGACTGGGAATGACTGGTCGCTATGACACACACTGACCACCAGGGGGCAGACGCTCAATGCAGGAGCTGCCCTCTGGTGGTCAGTGCGCTCCCACATGGGGGAGCTCTGCTCAGCCACAAGCCAGGCTGATGGCTGCCAGTACAGTGGTGGTGGGAGCCTCTCCTGCCTCCTCAGCAGCGCTAAGGATGTCCGACTGCAGCTTAGGTCTGCTCCCCGCTGGCAAGTGGACATCCCCCGAGGGCTGCCGAGCTGCCAGAGTGATGTCTGATTGCCAGCTTAGGCCCAATCCCCCGTGGAGCAGGCCTAAGCCAGCAGGTGTTCATCCCCCGAAGCGTCCCAGACTGAGAGGGCACAGGCCGGGCTGAGGGACCGCCCCCCACCCCGAGCACAAATTTTTGTGCACCGGGACTCTAGTAGATACAATAAAAAAAAAAGAAAACATTATGGAAAGTTTCAACAGTAGACTAGGAGAAGTGGAGGACCGAATTAGCAAATTAGAAGAGAGGGTAGCAAAACACTTCCAAACCGAACTGCAATTGGAGAAAAAAAAATAGCAGACAAGAGGAGAGCCTAAGGGATCTTTGTGACAACATGAAACAAAGCAACATGTGAATAATAAGGGTGTCCGAATGACAAGAAGAGGTACAAGGGTTAGAAAATGTATTTGAAGAAATAATGTCAGAAAATTTCCCTGATTTGGGGAGGAAAAAAGTCACACAAGGAAGACAGCTGCAATCAAGATGAACCTGAAAAGACCCACACCAAGACACATCATAATTACAATGGCAAATGTTAATAACAAAGAGAGAATCTTAAAGCTGCAAGAGAGAGACAGAAAGCTATATACAAGGGATCTCTCATTAGATTATTAAATGATTTCTCAACAGAAACACATCAGGCCAGAAAGAAATGGAAGGAAGTTTACAAAGTGATGCAAAGCAAGGGACTAAATCCAAGAATACTCTATCCAGCAAGGCTATCATTCAAAATTGATTGGGAAATAAGGCGCTTCACTGACAAAAAAAAAAAAAAAAAAAAAAAGACGATAACAACAACAACTAAGGGAGTTTATCACCACCAAGCCAGCAATGCAAGAAATGCTAAAGGGACTGGTGTAAAAAGAAGAAATGAAAAGGGAAGAAGAAACACAGGCACAAAAAATAAAAATGGCTACAAACAAGTACCTTTCAATAATAACTTTAAACCTAAATGGACTAAATTCTCCAATCAAAAGACATCGAGTGGCTGAATGGATAAGAAAACATGACCCATATATACACTGTCTAGAAGATACCCACCTCAGAACAAGGGACTCACACAGACTGAAAGTGAAGGAATGGAAAAATATCTTTCAGGCAAATGGAAATGAGAAAAAAGCTGGGGTAGCAATGCTTATATCTGAAAAAATAGACCTCAAAGGGAAGGCCATAACAAGAGATAAGAAAGGCCACTTCATAATACTAAAGGGATCAATGCAAAAAGAGGATATAACCTTGGTAAACATATATGCATGGAATGCAGGAACACCCAAATACATTAAAAAAAAATCCTGGAAGATATCAAGGCAGAGATCGACAACAATACAATCATAGTAAGGGATTTTAATACACCACTGACATCACTGGATAAATTATCTAGAAAAAATAAATCAGCAAAGAAACAGCAATCCTAAATGACTCACTAGATCAGATGGACTTAATTGATATCTTCAGAATATTTCACCCCAAAGCCACGGAATATACATTCTTCTCAAGTGCACATGGGGCATTTTCAAAAATAGACCACATATTGGGTCACAGGAAAAGTCTCTCCAAATTCAAGAAGACTGAAATCATATCAAGCATCTTCTCAGCCCACAAAGGCATAATAGTAGAAATAAACTACAATAAAAACTTCAAATACTTGGAAGCCGAGTAGCATGCTATTAAACAATGATTGGGTTACCAAAGAGATCAAAGAAGAAATTAAAAACATCCTGGAAATGAATGACAATGAAAACACAATAATCCAAAATCTATGGGACACAGTAAAAGCAGTCTTGACAGAGAAGTTTATAGCTCTACAGGCTTACCTCAAAAAAATAAATAAATTATCTAACTCTACAACTTAAAGAATTAGAAAGAGAGCAATAAGAAAAGCCCAGAGTGGGAAGAAGGAAGGAGATAATAAAGATCAGAGCAGAAATAAATGACATAGAAACCAAAAAAACAAAAACAAACAAACGGACAAACAAAAAACCAATACTAAAGATCAATAAAATAAAGAGCTGGTTCTTTGAAAGGATAAACAATATTGATAAACTTCTAGCCAGACTCACCAAAAAGCAAAGAGAGAGGATCCAAATGAATAAAATCAGAAATGAAAGAGGCAACATAAAAACAGGCCCCACAAAATACAAAGGATTGTAAAAAAAAAAAATACCATGAACAACTCTATTCCAACAAACTAGACAACCTAGAGGAAAGGGACATACTCTTAGAAAAATACAACCTTCCAAAACTCAATCAGGAAGAATCTAAAAATCTCCATAGGCCGATAACTACAGAGGAAATTCAAGCAGCCATCAAAAAGTTTCCAGCAAACACAAGCTTGGGGCCAGATGGCTTCACAAGGGAGTTTTACAAAACATTAAAAGAAGAAATAAAACCTACCCTCCTCAGACTACTGCAAAAAAATTCAAGAGGAAGGCACAATTCCAAGCTCATTCTATGAAGCCAGCATTACCCTAATACCAAAACCAGATAAAGACAACACAAAGAAAGAGAATTACAGGTCAATATTCCTGATGAACATAGATGCAAAAATCCTCAACAAAATTCTAGCAAATTGGATCTATCAGTACATCAGAAAGATCAAACACCATAACCAAGTAGGATTTATCCCAGGGATGCAAGGATGGTACAATATCCGCAAATCAATAAATGTGATACATCACATAAACAAATTGAGAAAAAAAAACACACATAATCATATCGATTGATGCAGAAAAAGCATTTGACAAAGTCCAACACCCTTTCTTGATAAAAACGCTCAGCAAAGTGGGAATAGAGGGATCATACCTCAACATAATAAAAGCCTTATATGACAAACCTACAGCCAACATCATACTCAATAAGCAAAAACTTAAACCATTTCACCTAAGAACAGGAACAAGACAGGATGCCCACTTTCACCACTCCTATTCAACATAGTACTGGAAGTGCTAGCCATAGTGATTAGACCAGAAGAAGAAACAAAAGGTATCCAAACTGGAAAAGAAGAAGTAAATTATCATTATTCGCAGATGACATGATACTGTACATGGAAAACCCTAAAGACTCCATCAAAAAATTATTAGACTTAATAAATTTGGCAATGTAACAGGATACAAAATTAATGCTAAAAATCTGTGGCATTTTTATACATCAATACTGAACTTAGAGAAAGAGAGATTTAAAAAACAATCCAATTTACCATTGCACCAAAAAAATTAAGATACCTAGGAATAAACTTAACTAAAGAGGTAAAAGACCTGTACTTAGAAAACTATAGGACACGGAAAAAAAGAGATAGAGGAAGACATAAATAGATGGAAGAACATACCGTGTTCATGGATTGGTAGAATCAACATCATTAAAATGCCCATACTACCCAAAGCAATTTACAGATTCAATAAAATCCCCATTAAAATACCAATGGCGTATTTCACAGACCTAGAATGAACTCTCAAAAAATTCATCTGGAATAAAAAAAGACCCTGAATAGCTGCAGTAATCCTGAGAAAGAAGAACTAAGTAGGAGGGATCTCAATACCAGATATCAAGCTATATTACAAAGCCACTCTTCTCAAAACTTCCTGGGACTGGGACAAGAACAGACATATAAACCAATGGAATAGGATAGAGAACCCAGGAATGGACCCAAACCATTATGCTCAATTAATATTTTACCAAGGAGGCAAGAGCATACAATGGAGTCAAGACAGTCTCTTCAATAAATGGTGTTGGGAAAATTGGACAGATACATGCTAAAAAAATGAAACTAGACCACCAACTTACACCATACACAAAAATAAACTCAAAATGGATGAAGGACTTAAACCTAAGATGGTAAACGATAAAACTCTTAGAGGAATCCACAGGCAGCAAAATCTCAGACATATACTACAGCAATATCTTTACTGATACAGGTCCTAGGGCAATGGAAACTAAAGAGAAAATAAACAAATGGGAGTACATCAAAATAAAATTCTTCTGCACAGCAAAAGAAACCATCAACAAAACAAGAAAAAAGCCCACTGCATGGGAAAACATATGTGCCAATGTTATCTCTGATAAGTGTTTAAACTCCAACTTTTACAGGGAACTCATATAACTTAACAAAAGGAAGATAATCTAATCAAAAAATGGGCAAGGGACCTAAATAAATACATTTCAAAAGAGGACATAAGGAAGGCCAAGAGACATATGAAAACATACTCAAAGTCACTAATCATCTGAGTGATGCAAATCAAAACAGCAATGAAGTACCATTTCACACCTGTCAGAATGGCTATCATCAACAAATCAACAAATGACAAATGCTTGCGAGGATGTGGGGTAAAAGAAACCCTCTTGCACTGCTGGTGGGAATGCAGACTGGTGCAGCCACTGTGGAGAACAGTATGGAGTTTCCTCAAAAAACTAAAAATGGAACCCCATTTGACCCAGTGATCCCACTTCTAGGAATATATCCCAAGAAACGAGAAACACCAATCAGAAAGGATATATGCACCCCCAAGTTCATAGCAGCACAATTTACCATAGCTAATATTTGGAATCAGCCCAAGTGCCCATCAGCAGATGCATGGGTTAGAAAACTGTGGTACATCTACATAATGACATACTACACTGCTATAAAAAGGAAGGAACTCCTACCATTTGCAGCAGCATGGATGGACCTGGAGAGCATTATGCTAAGCGAAATAAGTCTGTTAGAGAAAGATAAATATCACATGATCTCATTCATTTGTGGAATATAATGAACAACATAAACTGATGACCAAAAACAGATCCAGAGACAGAGACGCATTGATGAGACTGTCGAACCTCAGAGGGAAGGCAAGGGAGGGTGGGGGTGAGGGGGAGAAATCAACCAAAGGACTTGTATGCATGCATGTAAGCATAATTAATGGACACAGACACTATGGGGGTAAGGGCACGAGTGGGGGGTGGAAAGTAATGGGTGGATAAGGACACATATGTAATACTTTAATCAATAAAGAAAAAAATAAAGTAAATACTTGATACATTTTAAAAAATGCAGCTACTTTCTGAGCCCATGATTCTACTTCTGAATATATATCTGAAGAAATGCAAAACATTAATTTGTAAGAATATATGCATTGTAGCATTATTTACAATAGTGCAGCAATGATAGCAACCCAAGGGTATGTCAATAGAGGAGTGGGTAACAAATGAATATTCCATTATGTATACGTACTAGAGGCCCAATGCAAGAAATTCATCGAGCAAAAGTAGACCTTCCTTCCCCTGGCTGTTGGCACTGGCTTCCCTCTGGCACCCGGTACCAGGGCTTCCCTCTGGCACCCAGGACCTGAGCTTCCCTCTGCTTCTAGCAGGCACCCAGGATCTGGCTTCCCTTGCAGCCACGGCTTCATCCAGAAGGTCGTCTGGTCTTATTAGCATATTATGCTTTTATTATTATAGATATACTAGTAACCCTGCGCATAAATCCATGTGCCAGTAGGTCAATGCCGCCCTCCTGTTGCTCCCCTCGCCCTCCCATAGCTTGTTGCCCTGCCCTCTCCTATAGCTCTCCGCCTCCTATTTGCTTGCTTCCCTGCCCTGTCCTGTAGCTCTCTGCCACCCGCTTGTAGCCAGTAGGTTGCTGCCACCCTCCTGTAGCTCCTGCTGCCCTCCTGTAGCTCCCCCCGCCCCCTCCCCCCTCATAGCTTGCTGCCCTGCCCCCTCCTGTAGCTCTCCCCAGTCTGCTTGTACCTCGCTGGCCCACCCTCCTGCTGATCCGTGATCTAGTTGTGATGTACTTGGTCGTGACACCTCAGGGCATAATGGATAATTAGAATATTCCTCTCTTATTATATAGGAGGATAATGGAATATTACTCAGTGAGAAAAAATAATGAAATATTACCATTTGAAATAGCATGGATGGACCTAGAGGGTTTTGTGTTAAGTGAACTAAGTCAGTCAAAGAAAGACAAATACCATATGATTTCATTTATATGTGGAATCTAAAGAAAATATAAATGAATAAGCAAAACAGAAAATAACTCATAGATACAGAGAACAGACTGATGGTTGCCAGAGGGGAGGAGGTTTGGAGGACTGAGAGAAACAGATAAAGAGATTGAGAAGTACCGATTGGTAGTTACAGAATAGTCACAGGAATGTAAAGTATAGCATAGAAAATATAGTCAATAATATTGTAATAACTATATATGGCGCAAGTTGGGTACTTGAAATACCAGAACGAACACTTTGTAAAGTTTATGATTGTGTACCCACTATGCTGCACACCTGAAACTAATATAAAATAATTTTCAATGTAAACTGTAATTAAAAAAATAAAGAAAATTCCATAGCGAAGCTCAACCTTGCCCTCCCAGACCTTGACATACACCAGCTCCCAATTTCTGGGATACAGCCCTCTCCTGGGTTCCTCCAATTCCTGGGGTAAAGTGCCCTCTGTAAGGTACTTGCCTGACCAGAACTGGCCTCCCAAGACATTGTTCTGTCTCCCTGGTCCTCGCCTGACCACCACAAACTTGCCTGGGGCTCAACCAGTACATGGTCGATATAAAGGACATGGTAGAGAAGGGAATGGTACCAGATCCCAGAACGGGGACCTGAAACGGCTCCATGGGAACTCACAGATGCCGGCCACTATTTCTACTTACTATTTTCCTCTTCATTTCTGTCCATATAATTCTCATCCTCTTCCTCATAGTTGTATTCCTCCTCCTCTTCTTCATACTCTTCATACATATAGTCTTCATCCTCTCCTCCTTCTCCCTCATCCTCCTTGTGCCTTTCCTCCTTGTCCTTGTCCTCATCCTCTTCATCCTCATCATTCTCATCCTCTTCCTCCTCCTCCTCCTCCTCCTCCTCCTCCTCCTCCTCCTCCTCCTCCTCCCCCTGCTCCTCCTCCTCCTCCTCTACCAGCTGTATGATCAAGTTCTCATTTATGGGCTGGGCGAACTCTTGCCTAGCCTCCTCTTCCCAAACGCCTTGAGGGACTTGCGGGAAAATCCTAGGAGCTGCTGCCCTGGCGACTACAGCCCCCAATTCCACAGGCACCAAACCACCCTGGATAGATCCAGGGTCTTGGCCTAACACATCACCAGCTCCTTTCTGGCCACCTGAGATGGGGCTTTGCTTCTGTGTGGTAGTCATTGCTGGAGAGACACAGCAATCAGTGACTCAATTCGAGAAGCGATCTGGCTGCTTGACGATGGTGGCAAAGATGGCGGCAAAGATGGCAGCTGCCAAGGAAACTGACAGGATGCTATTGGCTGCTGAGGCCAACTGAGGATGACCGAGACAGGAAGTGGGAGGAGTGAGGGGTGGGGCTGGCAGCTCACCAAACCTGAGATTGTGATGTCATTGGAAGAAGCAGGAAAGAATTTGATGGGTGGGTGACAGGAGGCGGAGCTTCAAAGGGTCAATAAAGGTCTGCTTCCTGCATTGCAAGTTCTAAGCTCATTTGCTGAAAGGCTAAGATTGACATCCCCACGGTCCAATGAGGTTTTAAGACCCTCCACTTCTGTAGTTTGGGTACTTCCTTTCCCTTGAGGCTTAGAGTCCTGGTGTACACTTCAAGCCCAAGCATGACCTGTCCTTTTTAATTGTACTGTTGCCAGAAAAACTAAAGTGTTCCAATATAGAGGCACTCTGCTGCGCAGTGAATTGTTTCCTGATTTTCACCCAGAGATGGCTTATGTGACTGAGAACAGAGTCATAAAAAAATTATATAGTTCAGATCTCATAATAGTAAAAACCTACCAAAAGAGAGGTAGAAAATATCAGTTTTTAATTAAATGCATATACCAGATCCTGGAGGAAATGGTGCAGTGTTGTGACCAAACTGATGTATTAGCTGAGCTGCTCCACCTGGTTGGTGGAATTAAGCCAAAGAAAAATAAAATGCTATTGCCCATATATGATCCTCCCTCTTGAATATATCTTAAGGTCAGTTTGAGACCCATTATTACGACTGTACAATGAAGTTTAGACTGATTGCTTGTCTCTTTTTAACTTGGACACTGCCCTAAAATCACTACAGCTACCTGCACAGGTCCTTCGGGTACTAACAAAAAAGTTAGTGGAGTTCTCCACTTTGGAGAGTTATAAGTGATACTCACTGTCTGGGTGAGAGGCTCATTGTAAGAGTTGTCATTCTGTCCATGGAGCAGCTACAGCCACTGTGTTTTGAACAACTTCCTTCTGGATTTTTTCCCAGGTTGGTCATAATGTTATCATTAAAATAGTAATTCAAAAACAGCAATCCATGTTGTGGAACATGATTCTCTCTTGGCTGAATAGTCTACTTGACTTATGGGGTTGTGTGTGAGAGTGCCTACTTTTTACCATTCATCCTCTAAAAGCATAACAGTTTATACTTTGGCCCAAGATGTACTAACTGGATTTCTAACAGCTCCCCACTCTTTTGATATAAGTGGTCTCAGATTTCCTTCCTTTGCATCTTGGATGCATCTTACTAGTATAACTTTGTATGGGCTCATGTTGTAGTTCTAATCTAGGTGATGGTTGTAGTTACAGTTTTAAAACAGAGCCAAGTTGTGTCTTTCTCCTTGACAGAAATCATAGGTGCTCCCCTTGTTTTCTATTCTATAGGAGGGTGAGCAACCGCCATGGCACCTTTTAGGCATTTCTTGCAGTCTGAACCCTCACCATTCAGTGTCATTATTGTGTTCATATATCCATTTACCTCCCCTTCTTCTATGTAGGCAAACACATTATCTTTATATTCCTGAACTTGCCCCATGTGTCCCATGCCTTTTCTCTTCCAAAAAGCCATTGTCTATTTTGTCACTGTGCTTACTCCACCAATCATTGCAGAAACTCAACTTTATATAGGATGGCAAGGAGTAACTAAACACCAATGGAAATGACTAATTAAGCAGGCATATTGACTTGCCAAACTTTAAGGGTGACAAAAAGGGCAAGCAAAACTATTAACAGCCCAGTAATCAACAGGAGTACCAACCTGGTAGCACCAGTTCCACTTTCCCCAAGTTCCACTGTTTGAAAACCTGGGCCCAAATGGTGGATACAAACACTGGGTTATAACAGCTGAACAACCATAGCCAATGGTTTGGCCCCTTTCTACAACAAGCAGTTAAGTAGTCAGTCACTCTCCTCCAAGGAGTGAGTAGTTGTACAGCAGTCATGCTATGGTGTCATGCCAATAATGCTCCTTTATTTCCCCTAATTCTTATTCAAAGCTTCAAATTCCACTCATAGATATTTTCCAGAATTCATACTAGTGTATCTGAGCCAAGTATTCCACTCCCTTTGGTTGCTGACTATTTCCTCCCAGAGCAAGGATTTTACTTCCCTGCTCTGCTTTTCATGAGCACTAGCAATGAAAGCATGGGTGCTGAATGTGTCATTTGGTAAGTCTCCTGTGTTGGTAATGTATCCTCAGAGTGTCCAAATATGGGGAAGTTGCTCTCCTCTAGCAAGTCAGAGGAGTAGGTGTAAGAGGACTGGTTCTGGAAGGGAATCTGGCAATTTAAGTTTCCTAGGTTTTTCCATGCAAATGTCCCATCCAAATACTCATGGTCTTACTATTTGTCATGAAAGCCCAGACTTTGGCACATGAGACCTGTTTGAGTTATGCATCCAGTGTCATTTTGCAGCTTTACCTCTCTTTTTCTTTTTTTAAAAAGACAATAGTGTGGTGAAGTCTTGGGAGGGGCAGGTGCAGGGAGGAAGGTGTCAACGGGACAAAAAACAACAAAAAAGTGAACATCTGTAATACTTTCAACAATAAAAATAATTTTTAAAAAAGCAGTAAAAATTTATTTTTATTAATATTTACATTAGTGCAGTCTTCCCCCATTCCTCCCACCCACTTTGCCCACCTCCACCTCCCCTTCCCTTGATCTTCACCTCACTATTGTCCATGTCCATGGTTTATACATATATGTTCTTTAGCTAATCCTTTTGACTTATTTATCTGGTCACCACCCACTCCTCTCCCTCTGGCACCTGGCAGTCTGTTCCATGTATCCATGCTTCAAGTTCAATTTTGTGCCTCACTTGATTTTGTTCATTGGGTTCCACATATAGTGAAATCATATGTTATTTGTCTTTCTCTGACTGGCTTATTTTGCTTAGCATAATACTCTCCAGGTCCATCCATGCTGTTGCAAAAGGTAAGAGGTCCTTCTTTTTTTAAACCACATAGTATTCCATTGTGTAAATGTACCATGTCTTTTTTAACTACTCTTGTTTGATGGATACTTGGGTTAGTTCCAGATCTTGGCTATTGTAGATAACACTGCTATGAATAAAGGGGTGCATATATTCTTTCTCTTTTAAAAATATATTTTATTGATTTTTCACAGAGAGGAAAGGAGAGGGATAGAGAGTTAGAAACATCGATGAGAGAGAAACATCGATCAGCTGCCTCCTGCACACTCCCTACTGGGGATGTGCCCACAACCAAGGTACATGCCCTTGACCGGAATCGAACCTGGGACCCTTGAGTCCACAGGCTGATGCTCTATCCACTGAGCCAAACCGGTTAAGGCAGCATATATTCTTTCTGATTGGTGTTTCTGGATTCTTAGTATATTTCCAGAAATGGGATTGCTGGGTCAAATAGCAGTTCCATTTTTAAAATATATTTCTTTATTGATTTCAGAGGGGAAGGGAGAAGGAGAGAGGGAGATAGAAACATCAATGATGAGAGAATCATTGATCTGCTGCATCCTGCATGCCCCCTACTGGGGCTGAGCCCACAACCTGGGCATGTGCCCTTGGCTGGAATTGAACCTGAGACCCTTCAGTCCGCAGGCTGACACTCTATCCACTGAGACAAACTGGCTAGGGCCAGCAGTTCCATTTTTAATTGAGGACACTCCATACTGTTGTCCATAGTGGCTGCACCAGTCTGCATTTGCAACAATGCACTAGGGTTCCCTTTTCTCCACGCACTTATTGTTTGTTGATTTATTGATAGTAGCCATTCTGACAGGTGTGAAATGATCCTTCATTGTAGTTTTATATTACCTCGTTCTGATGATTGGTGACCTTAAGCATTTTTTCATATGTCCATTGGACATCTGTAGGTCCTCTTTGAAGAAGTGTCTATTCAGGACTTTTGCCCAGACATGCACTACTCCCTCATGCCAACACAGCAGGAAGGAGCAGTCTAGAAGACTCCACAGGTTGGGGAAAAACCTGCGCTTGAGTTGGGAGAAACCTTTCCCCTTTCCCCAAGTCAAACAGTTTAGTCACTGACTGGGGCTCTGCACAATGCCTTTCAAGAAAGAAGAGGGTCCCTCAAAGACACTGCTTTGTGCAGCCAGCAGACCCCTCCGCTGGACCCAAACACAGTAGCACAGCCTTTCTAACAGTCAGAGCCCTAGCAAACTTCTCAGGCTGGGACTGCTAATAATAGCAGTGCTTCTTCAATGGGAAGATGCTGTTTGTTTCTCCCAGGCAGACAGAATTCCTCTGGTTCCCTCTGATGCAATGCTACATGGGCTCTTCTTCCCATCTCTGCTGCTCTGAATTGAGACCCTACACTCCCAAGGGGAGGGAACTTTGTAGCCCATATTCCGTGGGGGCTCTTAGTGTTCCCTTTACTCCTTTCCTGTTAATTAATAACTGGGTTATTATAATGGTATCACTATCATGTGAAAATACCACAAATTATTTAGCCAACCTCTTTTTTGTGTGATTTGGGAAGTTTTTGTCTACTATGAATAGTGCTTGTGTTTCTGTGAACACTCTTACAAATGTGTTCTGTTGCACATTTTCACAAAATTCTGTTGGGTAAATACCTAAGAGTGAAATTGTTGTATCATAGGTTACACATAAATTCATATATATGTTACCAAATAAATTTCCAAAGAGGTTGTACCAGTTTTCACTTGCATCAGTTGCTCCATGTCCTCACAAAGATATGGTATGTCTAACATTTTTAATTTTACCTGTGTGAGTTTGAGATTAAAAGCATCTCATATAGTTTTAATTTTTATTTCCCTGATCCTCAGGAATAATGAGTTTGAGAATGTTTTCATTAGTTTATTGGTAATTTGGGTTAGCCATTTTTTCTGAAGTACCTATTTATTTTTTCCCATTTTTCTATTAGGTTGTCTGCCTTTTTCCTCCAGATTTTTAGAAATTCTTTATATATTCTAGATAAAATTTCTTTGTTGGATGCATGTATTGCAAATAAATACTTCTATTCCATGAACTGCATTTTCTTTTTCATGATGGGGTCTTTTGATGAACAGATGTTCTTTAGTTTTACATAGCTTTTTTATCTTTATTGTTAGTACTTTTTTTCTGGTGTCTCCTGTTAAAGAAATCGTTGCCTACTAAAAATATCATAAAGGCATTTCCCTATGTTTTCTTTAAATTATTTCTACCTTTCACAGGTATATCTACCAACCATATCCACTTGATTTTTTATAGCTCAATAAAGAGTCAAGATTCAGTTGTTTTCAAGTGGGTATCCAACTGACTAAAAAAATATCATTTTCTCACTCTATGTCAGTGTCACATTTGTATTGGATCAGGTGACTCTAAATGCAAGATTATATACATACATACATTTTATGCTCTTGGTGAAGGGATTGAGAAGTAAGATTGGTAGTTACAAAATAGTCATGGGGATGTAAAGAAAATTAATTTTTATCTAGGGTCATGAAGACCTTTCAACCACTTCACTACATTGCACACTCAGATTAATAAAGTCAGAGGACAGAGATACAGTATGAAACAGCTTAACCAGTATATGATGAAATTAAGCACATGACTGGAAGTTGTAAAACCAAAGTCAGAACCCAGGTTTGCCTGCATTCACAACAGGTAATTGTACTCTCTCTACTAATTATCTCTCTACTACTGCCTCATGGACTTGAAATCTGGTCTTTCTTATTGAAAACACAGGTAGGTGGTCTTAACAATGCTCCATACTGCCCAATGAGAAACATTTTAATCATTAAACTTCTCTCTCTCACACACACAATTTCCCTCCAAAAGAGGAGAAAATATAACCATGTATTCAAGGTAGAACGGCAGCCTGCAAGCTAGTTGACAAGAAATTAGATCCTAGATCCTCACTCAGCTATAGTCACCATGCCTGTATGCAAACCTTCTTGAATGTACAGAAAGTTCCATCACTTTTATCTAAAGAGGAGGAGTATGTATTTAAATTAATGGTTGATGTTACATTACAGTCATGATTTTTCTCAAAAGATTTATACAATATATACATTTCTAGAGTTTAAAAAATTTTACATAGCATGACAGCATTCCAAATCACATTATAGATTTCAACCTACTTAGGTTGTTTATTATTCTTTTAATTTTGATTTGATTGTTATCATGTTGATATAGTGCATGACCATTATAGAAAAAACTCTTAAAATAATAACACAAATTTTAAAAAGTGCATAACCCAGATTCATCCAGAGACATGCACTGCTAATTCCATGGTGTTTATTCATCTAGATACATTTTATCTGTGTGTATGTGTATGTGTGTATATATGGAATTCCATCTAATTTTAACCAGCTGTATTATTTTACTTAATATTATTGTGTATGTATCTGTATATCATGACATGAACTGTTTATCCACCTGGTATAAAAATACATTTAATATCTTTTCTATCTTCTGAGAAAACAGAAAACAGATTAGTGCTACTTGATTACCAGAGTTAGAAGTGGTATAGAGACAGACATTTGTCTTTCATTTGTCTGTTAAATATAAGCGGCTAAAGTAGGAATCCTTGTCCTTTATCTTAATAGGAAAGCTTTCAGTCTTTCACCAGTCAGTATGAATCTAGCTGTGATTAGTTTCCAGTCTCTCATTTATCACTGTCCTTTGTTGATTTTTGTCCAGTGTGTTAAAAATCATTGTTTTATATTTTTTTCTGATCATTTTGGTTATATTTCAGGAACATGTTGTAGGTTTAATTATGGACTTCCAAAGATCTCTATGTCCTGACCTCCATAATCTATGAATATATTACCTTATACTGCAAAATCGACTTTATAGATATGATTAAGTTAAAGATCTTGGGTGGGGAGATTATCTTATAATATGTGGGTTGACCTAATGTGATCGCAGTGTCCTTGTAAGGGAGAAGGTGTTGTGAAGAAGAAAGTAGAGAGATATTTGAAGATGCCACCCTGCTGGCTTTGAAGATAGGAGAAGAAGTTATAAGTTAAGGAAGGCAATAAATGAAGCTCTAGAAACCAGAAAAAACAAACAAACAAGGAAACAGATTCTTCCCTACAGCCTCTGGAGGAGCATGACCCTGCCAATACCCTGGTTTCATCCTGGTGAAACCAATTTCAGACTTCTGGCCTCTAGAACTGTTAGACACCTGTGTGTTGTTATAAATTACTAAGTTGTGGCAATTTGTTACAGTAATAAAAGGACATTAATACAGAAAGTAAATTTTGTCTCTGTTCCTCTACCATTTGGTTAAAAATAAGGCAATTAATGTGCATTCTACATAAATTACACCAAGGAAAAGAAAGAGGTGGGAACAATACCCAACTTATTAAATGTGGCCCAGACAGCATGATTCTCTGAACTAGGAGATCATGGTTCTATTCCCAGTCAGGGCACATGCCCAGATGCAGGCACGATTCCCAATGTGGAACATGCAGGAGGCAGCCAATCAATTATTTTCTCTCATCATTGATGTTTCTACCTCTAACTCCCTCTCCCTTCCTCTCTGAAATCAATATAAATAAATAAATAAATAAATAAATAAATAAATAAAGCCAGTGTTACCCTACATTCAAAAATAAAATTCATGAAAATCTGAATAGGGCAATACCAACTGACGAAATTGAAGAAGTAATAATTTAAAAAAAAAAAAAGACTCCCAGCAAACAAAAGCTCTGGTACAGACCTCTTCACAGGAGATTTTTACCAAACACTCAAAGAAGAACTAACACCTATTCTCCTCAGATTATTCCAAAAAATGCAAACGGATGGAACACTACCAAACACTTCTTATAAGGTCAGCATTATCCTAATTCCAAAACCAGATAAAGACAGTACAAAGAAAGAGTATTACAAGCCAATATCCCTGATGAACATAGCTGCTAGAATCCTCAACAAAATGTTAGCAAATCGGGCCCAGCAATATATTAAAAAGATCATACATCATGACCAAGTGGGATTTATTCCAGGGATGCAAGGCTTGTACAATATTCGCAAGTCAATAAATATGGTACATGACATAAACAAATGGAAAGACAAAAATTACATAATATCAATAGACACATAAAAAGCATCAACAAAATTCAACACCCATTTTTGATAAAAACTCTCATCAAAGTGGGAATATAGGGATATCTCAACATAATAAAGGCCACATATGACAAACTTACAGCCAGCATAATATTCAATGGACAAAAACTTAAACCATTTTCCCTAAAAACAGAAATAAGATAGTGATGTCCGCTTTCACCACTCTGATTCAATATAGCACTGGAAGTCTTAGTCACAATGATCAGAAAGGAAGAATAAGTAAAAGGCATCTGAATTGGAAAAGAGGGAGTAAAGCTATCATTATTCACAGACGACAAGATATTGTACATAGAAAACCCTAAAGTCTCCATCAAAATCTACTAGATTTAATAAATGAATTCGGCAATGTAGCATGATACAAAATTAATATTCAGACATTGGTGGTATTTTTATACACCAATAATGAACTATCAGAAAGAGAAACTAAGAAAATAATCCCATTTACTATTAGAACAACAACAACAAAAACATACTTAGGAATAAATTTAACAAAGGAGGCAAAAGACCTGTACTTGGAAAGCTATAGAACATTGCAGAAAGAAATTGAGGAGCATACAAATAAGTGAAAGTATATATGCCATCTTTATGGAACAATTAACATCATTAAAATGTCCATATTACCCAAAGCAATCTATACATTCAATGCAATCCCTATTAAAATGCCAATGGCATAATTCACCTATCTAGAACAAAAAATTCCAAAAATTCATATGGAACCAAAAAAGGCCCTGGATAGTCACAGCAATCTTGAGAAAGAAGAACAAAATTGGATGGACTACAATACCCGATATCAAGTTATGCTACAATGCCACTGTAATTAAAACAGCTTGGTACTGGCAAAAGAACAAGCATATAGATCAATGGAACAGAAAAAAGAACCCAGAAATCGACCCAATCCATTATACTCAATATTTGACAAAGGAGGCAAGAACGTACAATGGAGTAAAGACACTCTCTTCAACAAATGGTGTTGGGAAAACTGGACAGACACATGCAAAAAGATGAAACTAGACCAACTTCCATCATACATAAGAATAAACTCAAAATGGATAAAATACTTAAATGTAATTCATGAAACAATAAAAAAAATCCCTAGAAGAAACCATAGGCAGCAAAATTTCAGACATCTGTCATAGCAATATGTTTGACTACACATCTCCTAAGGCAAAGAAAAATGAGAAAAAAACAAATGGAACTACATCAAAATAAAAAGCTTCTGCACAGCAAAAGAAACCATCGACAAACTGAAAAGAGATCTCACTGTATGGGGGAACATATTTACCAATGATACATCTGATAAGGAGTTAATATGAAAAATATATAAAGAAATCATACAATTTAACAAAAGGAACACAAACAATCCAATTTAAAATTGGGCAAAGGATCTAAGTAGACACTTCTCCAAAGTAGATTTACAGTTGGCCAAGAGACATATGAAAAAAATACCCAAAGTCACTAATCATCAAGAAGATGCAAATTAAAATGACAATGAAATATCACCTCACACCTGTCATAATGGCTACCATCAACAAATCAACAAATAACAAGTGCTGGTAAGGATGTGGAGAAAAGAGAACCCTAGTACACTGCTGGTGGGAATGCAGACTGGTGCAACCACTATGGGAAACAGTATGCAGTTTCCTTAAAATATTAAATGTGGAACTGCCATTTGACCCAGTGATCCCACTTCTAGGAATATATTCTAAGAAACCTGAAACACCTATCAGAAAGAATATATGCACCCCTATATTCATAGCAGTAAAACATATCTGGAAACAGCACAGATGCCCATCAGTAAGTGAGTGGATAGAAAAGCTGTGGTACATTTACACCAGGGAATACTATGCAGCAGTAAAAAAAGAAGGATCTCTTACCATTTGAGACAGCATGGAGGGACCTGGAGAGTATTATCCTATCTAATAAAAGACAAAAAGGGTAATTAACCATACCTCCGCTACGCTTCCTATTGGCTACTCAGGGCGACATGCAAATTAACTGCCAACAAAGGTGGCAGCCATCAGCCACACAGCTGAAGCGAACATGAGGCTTGCTTGCTCCAGTTATGGAGGAAGCCAAGGTTCCCTGCCTGCTGAGGCCCAGCTCTGAGCCCAGTGATGGCAACAATGTTTCAATTATAGAAGGTGAATAAATCTCAGAATTAAAAAAAAGAAAAGAAAAAAAGGAGAGGCTGGGAGCTTCAGTCACTGGCCAGTCTGAAAATTGCCCTCAGCCCCTCACCCAGACTGGGGAGAGGGCCTAAGCCAGCAGGTGGTCATCCCCTGAGGGGTCCCAGACTGCAAGAGGGCACAGGCCAGGCTAAGGGACCCCCCATTCCCGAGTGCACAAATTTTTGTGCACCGGGCCTCTAGTTTACACTAATAAAAGAGAAACATGCAAATTGTGTCACTCCACTATGCCCACCAGCCAATCAGGGTGACTATGCAAATTAACCCAACACAGATGGTGGTTAATTTGCATACACAGGCACAGAGCAAAGACTGAAGACTGAAGAGTGAAGACTGAAGACTGAAGACTGAAGACTGAAGACTGAAGAGGCTTGGTTTCTCTGCTGCGGCCAGAGCGAAGACCTGCATCCAGGGTGCCAGAGGAAAACCAGTGCCGGCAGCCAGGGAAAGGAAGGTCTATTGCGCGAATCTTCATGCAGTGGGCTTCTAGTGTTAAGAATAATAAAGCCAGTTAGGAAAATACAAATATCACATGATCTCACTCATATGTAGAATCTAAAGAACAAAATAAACTAATGAACAAACAGATTCAGAGACATAGAAGCATGGAACAAACTGTCGAATCTCAGAGGAAAGGTGGGGGTGGGTAGGTGGAAAGAGATTAACCAAAGAACTTATATGCATATATGTATAATTCACGGACACAGCACTAGCGTGGTGAAGGCCTTGGGCAGGGGGTAGGTGCAGGCTAGAATGGATCAATGGGGAAAAACAGGGACATCTGTAATACTTTCAACAATAAAGTAAAATTTTAAAAAATAATAAAACCATTAAAATAAAAAAATGAAAGTCATGACATGAAATCAAAACTACAGTCTGATATGCTTCATTAATTTAAACATATTTTAGCAGATTCAATCAGCAGTATATATCAAGAATAATGGACTGTGATGAAGTACAGTTAATCCCAGGAACAGAAGTATGGTTTACTTAATTTGCTTCTCCTAGATATACATCTCCCTATGAGCACCGCCTACAGTCAACTAGGTAGTAAATTTGAAACAGGGTTAGCAGAGACCAGGCCTCAGTGTCATAGAGCAGACTCAGGAATGTGAAGCTGAGAGAACTGAATATGCTTTATACCAACTGCTTACTAAAGCATATTGCATCTGAAGGATGTAACAATAATTCTTTTAAATAATCTGCTTTTCTTTTGAAACATAATTACTAGTAATAAATGTAAAGAAACCTGTTACATCAACAAAAATCACAATAAAAATTCAACCCTGAGACCAGAAGCTTTATTAAGGAGTTTGTGCTTTTTACACAGAGTAATGGGGAACCATTTACAGATTTTAATTGTTGATCTAATAGCTAAAAGTTTTTCTTTAGAGTATTAATTTCCAAAGTATTGTTCAGGTACCTAGGGGGTATGCAAATGATCCACCAGAGTCCTGAAAAATATGTATTGCTGTTTCTATTATATCTCATAAGTTATTTGCTTACAAATTTGTGCATTCACAGTTTACTATACCCAAATTTCCTTAACATATTTAGATGTATTATAAATGAAGATATATTTCTTAGGCTTACTGCAAAAATACTTCTTGGAGACTGGTGCACAGTCAAAAACGTTTACAAATGTAGCTTTACATAATTTAAGATCACAAAGCCCTCATCCTATGAGGTGTTATCTGAGGACACAGAAATGAGGGAGGAAATGAAATAACTAGTGACTCAGCCTCTTCAGTCTGCTCTCAACAGTGCCTGCCAGGCTTCCCCCAACCCCCCCGCAACAGAAGTGATCAGCCCTTGCGTTTGCAATCAGATATTGAATTACTTCCCCCACCCAACACCCTCATATTTATAGTGATGGTAGATGTCCAAATGATTTTTTTAAATGTATCACATACTTTCTGCCTGGAAACATCCAAGTTAAATGTGTCTCTTCCCAGGTTACAATGATATAGTCCAGTTGTCATAGAAACCAAAAGTATGTTATTTTTTTGTGTTTTACATTGGTATTCTATGCAAGTAGAAGCATATCTGAGACCTTTTCACATTTCTGCTGTAAGTGCCTCAAATGTGAATCACACGACAGAAGGGGCCAGGACCCTTCTGTCTACTTGCAACTAAGACCCATTCATAAACAGTCAGACAATGGTCACGTGGAATTCCAAATACCAGAAGCTGGTTTTCAGATGTTCCTGTCAGTGCATGTCTTTGCTGAAAATTTGTCTCTGTGGAATATGTAATGCATTTCAGTCATCATAGAAATTAGATTGTCATGTTAGACACAACATTAATTTATTCATTCTATGTCACCCTAAAATTAACTTTAGAACCAAAGCCTGGAACCACACCCTGTCATTCAAACTGTCCATATTCTTACAGAAAGGAAATGCTTACAGAATTTGTTATTATATTAAATTATGTCATGAAAAAAAACTGACAAAATCAAAGCTAACACAAATAGAGGAATAACAAAATAAGCAGTGGTGTATTCATAAATTAAATTCTATGTATCTGTTATAAAGATGAAGTCAATTTAAATGTACCAACAGAAAAATAGTAAAATAAAATTAAGCTACAAAAATAAGTAAAATAATTATGTCATGTATTATAAAACACACATATTTGAAAGATGCTCTATGTTTCTTCTTTTTTTTCCTTTTTTTAAATTAAATCTTTATTGTTCAGATTACATTTGTTCCTCTTTTTTTTCCCCCCATAACTCCCCTCCTCCCAGTTCCCGCCCCACCCTCTGCCCTCACTTCCCACCCACTGTCCTCATCCATAGGTGCACGATTTTTGTCCAGTCTCTTCCCGCATCTCCCACTCCCCTTTCCCCGCCCCCAAGAATAGTCAGTCCATTCCCTTTCTATGTCCCTGATTCATTATAATCACCAGTTCATTCTGTACATCAGATTATTTATTCACTTGACTCTTAGATTCACTTGTTGATAGATGCATGTTTGTTGTTCATAATTTGTATCTTTACCTTTTTCTTCTTCTTCCTCTTCTTAAAGGATACCTTTCAGCATTTCGTATAATACTGGTTTAGTGGTGATGAACTCCTTTAGCTTTTCCTTATCTGTGAAGCTCTTTATCTGACCTTCAATTCTGAATGATAGCTTTGCTGGATAAAGTAATCTTGGTTGTAGGTTCTTGGTATTCATCACTTTGAATATTTCTTGCCATTCCCTTCTGGCCTGCAAAGTTTCTGTTGAGAAATCAGCTGACAGTCGTATGGGTATTCCCTTGTAGGTAATTGAGTCTCTTTCTCTTGCTGCTTTTAAGATTCTCTCTTTGTCTTTTGCTCTTGGCATTTTAATTATGATGTGTCTTGGTGTGGTCCTCTTTGGATTCCTTTTGTTTGGGGTTCTCTGCGCTTCTTGGACCTGTAAGTCCATTTCTTTCACCAGGTGGGGGAAGTTTTCTGTCATTATTTCTTCAAATAAGTTTTCAATATCTTGCTGTCTCTCATCTTCTGGTACCCCTATAATTCTGATGTTGGTGCGTTTTAAACTGTCCAAGAGGCTCCTTACACTATCTTCATATTTTCGGATTCTTTTTTCATTTTGCTTTTCCGGTTGGGTGTTTTTTGCTTCTTCGTATTTCAAATCTTTGACTTGATTCTTGAGCTCCTCTGGTCTGCTGTTGGGTGTCAGTATAATATTCTTTATTTCAGTCAGTGTATGCTTAATTTCTAGTTGGTTCTTTATCACAACATCGAGGGTCTCATTAGATTTCTTGAGGCTCTCATCAAGTTTATCGGCAGTTTCTAGCAAATTATTGAAAGCCCTCAAAAGTGCGTTTTTTAGCTCTATATCCTCCATTTTTGTCATGTTTTTTGTCTCCGTATTTTTTATGCTTTCTTGGTGCACCCCCTTGTGGTCTTTGTGCGCAGTCTTGTTGTAGTTAAGCCTTAATTGCTGTCGGCAATACTAGGGGTGAATTGACGTCCAGGCTAACTGGCTATGAGAGTCAGCTGTGTCTGCAGTGGGAGAGCTTCTGTGCTGAATCTCTAGGGCGGTGCTAATCTAGCCTTTGCCTGAGGCTATCCAGCAAATGCCTCTGTGCAGGGCTTGGGCGGGGCGGGTCCCAGGGGATCTACAGGGCGGGCGGAGTGAGCAGTTATGGCTGCTCTCAGTTCCGTCCCCAGCGGCTCTGCAACAGCTGCAAACCTTGGAGAGAAAGCTGCCTTCCCACTTCTCTCGTTTGAGTCTGGGTCCCTAGAGACTCGCCCGGATCTGGAGCTCAGAGTCTGAAACTCCCTCCTGATTGAAAACAACAACTGTGCCCTCCGCCGCCTGCCCGCTCCACATGCACTCCGCACCTTAGTATTTCACCTCCGCACTGCACCTCCTCTGAGTTTCGGTATGGATTTCTCTTTCCTTCTAGTTGTAGAATCTCTCCTCAGCCAGCCTTCCTGTGGTTCTGGGTGATGTCTGTTTCGTCTTTTAGTTGTATTTTTGAAGTGGTTGTTCGAGGCAGCAAACTCCGGTGTTAACCTATGCCGCCATCTTGGTTCTCCTCTCTATGTTTCTTCTTAAGACATAATTATTTTTTTAATTTTTTATTAATTAAGTTATTACATATGTGTCCTTATCCCCTTGTTACCCCCTATCCTCCCCCACTAATGTCCTCACCCCCCTGTTGTTGGTGTCCATTGGTTAGGCCTATATGCTGGTATATAAGTCCTTTAGTTGCTCTCTCCCCCTTACCCCCACCCTCCCCTATCTTCCCTCTGAGGTTTGACGTAGTTATTGAAAAATCCCAACATAGTGGCCAAGAGGACAGCAGTGAGGGAGAGAGTGTGAGTGAGTTAGAGGAGTGAGAGGAGAGATTGTGGACATGTTCAGTGTGTGTGTATGTGGGGGTGAGTGAGGGACAGTAAGATCTCGCAAGAGTCTTAGGGACTGGCAGATCAGGCTCTCCTGGACAGGAAGTCCCTGCTATTGCCACAGGAACTCCCAGGCCAGGTGTGGCTCTGGCCTGGAGACCATGCCATCTTGTAAGGGGGAGCAGTGGAGGCCAGGAGTGCAGCCACACCAATACCCAGACTGGCCACAGACACTATCCTGAAGCTGCACGGTGAGACACTTACCAGGCATAACTCGCAAGGACACATGCAGTGAGTGACACACTACCTTGATGCAGGTTCCCAGACATCTGCAGTGACCACTGGCCAAAGAAGCCTCCCATGCCTCCCTGCAGGGGCTCCAGGACCCCACACTCCAGGACCCCGCACTTTGAGTGCATGCCAGAGGGACCCTGTGCACCTCCCTGCCCAGGCCCCAGGACTGCACTGACAGTGCAAGACAGAGGCACCTGGCATGGCACCACACACAGGCCCCAGGACTGCACTGTGAGTCTGTGCTGGAGGAACCCCACACCACAACCCACCCAGGCCCCAGGACCATGCTGACAATGTGAGCCGGAGGCACCAGGCATGGCAACATGACCAGGCCCCATGACTGAGCTGAAAGTGCATGCCAGAGGTACCTAGGATGGCACCCTGCCAGCGGCACCAGAGCCACACAGTGAATTGCATTCCAGAGGGCATGGGTCCTCACAGGAAGTCACACACCAGAGAAACGGTGCATGCACCCCCACTGAACCTGAGCACCTGCAGTAGACAACTGAGGGACCAAATCTGTGGGGGGAGGGAGTAAAACTCAGAGAAGAGGCAATAAAGACACTCAAGGCAGACCAGCCTCTGGGTTAAGGAGTCCCAGATCATTGTATCACTAGGGGTTTCAACCTCTCAGATGTCAATCAGATTGCCCAGGGACAGAAAGAGACAGCAACTCACATTACATAGAAACAAATACAAAGGGACTGCAAAAATGGGAAGAAAAAGAATCCCCAAATGAAAGAAAAGGAGAAATCACCAGAAAAGGTGGTAAATGAAATGGAGGCAAGCAATTTTTCAGAGAAAGAATTCAAAGTAATGGTTAGAAGGATGATCAACCATCTGGATAGAAAATTCACCAACATGTATAAGAATCAAGAGGAAATGAAGAATGACATAGTTGCAATAAAGAACACAATGGAAGGATTCAACAGTAGACTATAAGCTGATGACTGAATCAGTGAGTTAGAAGACAGGGTAGTAAAAAAAATCACCCAAAATGAACAGCAATGGGGAAAAATTAAAAAGCAGAAGGGTTTAAGGGAACTTTGGGACAACATTAAACGAAGCAACATCTGCATAGTAAGGGTGCCAGAAGTAGAATAAGCTGAGCAAGGAATAAAAAATCTGTTTGAAGAAATAATAACAGAAAACTTCCCTGACTTGGGGAAGAGAAAAGTCACACAATCACAGATTCCAAAACAAGATGCACTCAAAAAGACCTATACCAAGACATGTTGTAATTACAATAGCAAACTTTAACAACAAAGAAAGAATTTTAAGAACTGCAAGAGAGAGAGAGAAAGTTACCTACAAGGGATCTCCCATTAGACTATCAACTGATTTCTCAACAGAAACACATCAGGCCAGAAGGGAATGGAATATAGTATACAAAGTAATGAAACTCAAGGGACTTAATCCAAGAATACTTTATCTAGCAAGGCTCATCATTCAAAATTGAAAGTGAAATCAGGAGCTTTTCAGGCAAAAACAGGATAAGGCAGTTTATTACCACCAAACCAGCAATGCAAGAAATCCTAAAGGGACTGGTGTAAGAAGAAGGAATTGAATGGGAGAGAGAAACACAGACATAAAGAATAAAAATAGAAAGAAACAAGTACCTATAAATGATCATCTTAAATGTAAATAGATAAGAAAACATGACCCATATATATGCTGTGTACAAAAGAACCACCTCAGGACAAGGGACTCACACAGACTGAAAGTGAAGGAATGAAAAAATATTGTCAGGCAAATGGAAATTTAAAAAAAGGAGGGGTAGCAATACTTATATTTGACAGAATAAACCTCAAAGTGAAGGCCATAACAAGAGATAATGAAGGCCACTACATAATACTAAAGGGGTCAATACAACAAAAGAATATAATACTGGTAAACATATATACACCCTATAAAGGAGCACCCAAATACATTAAAAAAATTCTGGAAGATATCAAGGGACAGATAGACAGACAGCAATACAATCATAATAGGGGACTTTAATACCCCATTGACATCACAGGATAAATCTTCTAGACAAAAAAATCAACAGGGAAACAGCAATCCTAAATGACTCACTAGATCACATAGAACTAATTGAAATCTTCAGAACATTTCACCCAAAAGCTACAGAATATACATTCTGCTCAAGTGCACATGGGACATTTTCAAAGATAGACCACATATTAGGACACAGGATATGTCTTTTCAAATTCAAGAAGATTGAAATCATATCAAGCATCTTCTCAGATCACAATAGCATAAAATTAGAAATCAACTACAATAAGAACAATCAAAAATAATCAAACACTTGGAGGTTAAATAGCATGCTATTAAAAAATGATTGTGTTACCAAAGAGATCAAAGAAGAAATTAAAAAATCCTGGAAACAAATGATAATGGAAACATAACAATCCAAAATCTATAGGATACCATGAAAGCAGTCTTGGGAGGGAGGTTCATAGCACTACAGCCCTATCTCAAAAAAACAATAAAAACTGGTAATAAGTTAGCTAACCCTACAACTTAAAGAATTAGAAAGCAAGCAACAAGAAAAGCCCAGCATAAGTAGAAGGAAGGAAATAATAAAAAATCAGAGGAGAAATAGATGACATAGAGATAAAAAAATACAAAAGATCAATAAAACTGAGAGGTGGTTCTTTGAAAGGATAAACAATATTAATGAACCTCTAGCCAAGCTCACCAGGAAACAAAGAGAGAGGGCCCAAATAAGCAACATCAAAAACGAAAGAAGTTAAGTAACAACCGACCCCATAGAAATACAAAGGATTGTTAAAAAAAATACTATAAACATCTCTATGCCAACAAACTGGACAACCTGGACGAAATGGACATATTCCTAGAAAAATAGTCTTTCAAAATTCAATAAGGAAAAATCAGAAAACCTGAATAAGCCAATAACTACTGATGGCATTGGAGCAGTAATCAAGAAACTTTCAGTAAACAAAAGCCCCTGTCTGGATGGCTTCACAGGGGAGTTTTACCAAACATTCAAAGAACTAAAACCTATCCTCCTCAAACTATTCCAAAAAATTCAGAAAGAAGGAATACTTCCAAACTATTTTGATGATACCAAAACCAGATAAAGACATTACAGAAGAAGAGAATTACAGGCCAACATCTGATGAATATAGATGCTAAAATCCTCAACAAAATTCTAGCAAATCGGATTCAATGATACATTAGAAAGGTCATACTAGTAACCACGGCCAAGTGAGATTTATTCCAGGGATGCAAGGCTGGTACACTATCTCTAACTCAATAAGTTTGATACATCACATAATCAAACTGAAAGATAAAAACCAAATAATCATATCAATAGATGCAGAAAAAGCATTCAACAAAATACCCTTTTTTGATAAAAGGTCAAAGCAAAGTGGGAATTGAGGGATCATACCTCATCATAATAAAAGCCTTATAATACAAACATACAGCCAACATCATACTCAATGGACAAAAGCTAAAACCATTTCCCAAAAGAACAGGAACCAGACAGGGATGCCACTTTCACCACTCCTATTCAACATAGTACTAGAAGTGCTAGCCATTCTGATCAGACAAGAAGAAGAAATTAAAGGCATCCAAATTGGAAAGGAGGAAGTAAAACTGTCACTAATCGCAGATGGCATGATACTGTACATAGAAAACCCTAAAGACTCTATCAGAAAACTACTAGATTTAATAAATGAATTTGGCAATGTAGCAGGATATAAAATTAATACTCAGAAATCTATGGCATTTTTATACACCAATAATAAACTTGCAAAAAGGGAAACCAAACAAACAACCCCATTTACCATTGCAACAACAAAAAATTAGATACTTAGGAATAAACTTAACCAAGGAGGTAAAAGACTTGTACCTGGAAAACTACAGGACAGTGAAAAAATAAATAGAGGAAGATATATGCAAGTGGAAAAATATACCGTGATCATGGATTGGTAGAATCAACATCATTAAAATGTCAATACTAACCCAGGCAATCTACAGATTCAATGCAATCCTATTAAAATACCAGCAGCATATTTCACAGAGCTAGAACAAAAACTTCAAAAATTTATATAGAATCAAAAAAGACCCCAAATAGCTACAGCAATCTTGAGAAAGGAAAACAAAGTTGGAGGAATCACAATACCAGATTTTAAGTTATACTACAAAGCCACTATACTCAAAACAGCCTGGTAGTGGCACAAGAACAGGCATATATATAGACCAACGGAACAGAACAGAGAACCCAGAAATTGACCCAAGTCATTATGCTCACATGATCTCACTCATATGTGGAACCTAATGAACAACATAAACTGATGAACAAAAATAGACTCAGAGACATAGAAACATTGAACAGACTGTCAAACCTCAGAGGGAAGTAAGGGAGGTGGAGGGAGGGAAGATATCAACCAATGAACTCATATGCATATATGCATAACCCATAGACACAGGCAATAGAGTGGTGAAGGCTTGGGATGGAGAGGCGATGGGAGAGGGCAATGGGGAGAAAATAAAGTACATATGTAATACTTTCAATAATAAAGATTTATAGATTTTTTAGAAAGGATGCTGGGTTTTGTCAAGTGCTTTTTCTGCTTCTACTGATATGATCATGTGATTTTTACCTTTCATTTTGTTTATGTGCTGTATCACATTTATTGATTTGTGAATATTGTACCAGCCTTGTAATCCCAGAATAAATTCCACTTGATCATGGTGTTTGATATTTTTTGCTAATATTTTGTTGAGGATTGTAGCATCTGTGTTCATCAGGGATATTAGCCTGTAATTTTCTTTCTTTGTAGTGTCTTTATCTGGTTTGGGAATTAGGATAATGCTGGCTTTCTAAAAAGACTTGGAAATGTTCCTTACTCTTGAATTTTTTGGAATAGTTTGGGGAGAATAGGTGTTCATTCTTCTTTTAATGTTTGGTAAAGTTCTCCTATAAATCTATCTAGTCCAAGACTTTTGTTTGCTGGAAGTTTCTAAATTACTGCTTCAATTTCATCAGTTGTTATTGGCCTACTCAGGTCTTCTGATTCTTCCTGATTGAGTTTTGAATAAGTGTATGTTTCTAGGAATTTGTCCAGTTTTTTTGGCATATGGCTGTTCATAATATTTTCTTACAATCTTTTGTATGTCTGTGGTATCTATTGTTATATTGCCTCTTTCATCCATAGATATTTTTTTCTAAGTAGACAGATTTGTTTCTTTCCTCCAACCACATAATGTTTATATCTTTTTCTTATCTTGCTGTCTTGACTAAGACCTTCACTATAATATTTAATAGAATCAATGATAAAATATATTTGCCTTTTTCCAGTTTAGTAGAAATTTTTATGTAAATTTTCACTATTAGGTGAGATATTGGTATAGGTACTTTATCGTTAGCCCTTATGAAGTTAAGGAAGTTATATTCTATTTTGCTAGAATAAACTGAGATTTGTAATTTGAATCATAGTAGTCCTTAATAATTTGGCCACAAAAATAAATGAGTGAATGAGATTTAGTCTCATGAGATACAGTAACTAATTAAGGAACAGTGTCTTGCTAATCCCTGACTTTCCTCTGAAGATACTGATATTCCTCTCAGAACAACCTCAGATTCAATTAATTTGAGGAAGTTTAATAAGGGATTAACTCTGGCCTCTGGAAGTAGGGTCTGAGCTAGAGAACAGAAGTCTGGAAACTGGAAACCAGGAACCCCACACTATCACGTGGTTCTGATACCAGCTCACTCTGATGTTAACCAACAATAGTGAAACAATATTTATAAGCCTCTTATCAGATGTCAGGATCTGTGATAATCACATCACATGCTTTGCAGCATTGAAGGTTCACAAAAACCTGATTATGTGTATGTATGTATATATATTATTAATGTTCCCGTTGTATAGATGAGAGAAAAACAGATGTTCAGGGTTTTAGTACCTTATCCAATGTCACAAAACAGTGTAAGTAGAAAAGCCAGCATTGTAATATAACTTCAATAAAGCCAAACTCTATGTTAACAATGAATTTTCTGTGACATAAGTCACTTTCTTTCTTTGGGCATCCAATTTCTTACCCATAATACCGAAGTGTGAACTATACCAGGGGTAAGAAAACCTAGATACAAATGGGTCTAATGAGATAAAAACTAGACATGATTGTGGGTCACATATTTTTTTTCTAAACAGTAATTGTTTGTTTGTTTATTCATTTATTTTAAATGGAAAGTACAATATCTACAATAGCATTTATGCATTCATTATTAATTCCCCTTCTCTAAAGGGTTTCTCTCTCTCTCTTTTTTTTTAGCCAGAGTTACAGACACTACATCATTAATACTCAATGTACTCTTTATGTTTACTAAATTCTGATACTGGACTTTGAATATGAATTGTCTGAAGTAAACTCTACTTGAGTGGTTGGGGGTAGAATGGCATGCATAGGCAAAGGAAGGTTGCTGAAGGATTTAGGGATAGGGAAGTATTAAATTTTGGTGAGAGTAGAGACAGGCTAACCAGGACATTCATACATGAACAAGTGGGGCAGGGGTACAACATTTGGAAAGAAGTCAAATTGGGATACAGAAAAGGAAGAGGAAGAGATATAATGTGAAGGAATGACTTTCTCTATTTCCAGCTTATAAATTAGCAATGAGGAAATTTTTGTGGATCAAGGGGAGTTGAGCTTGTACAGGCATTATCATCACTTTCCCTTCTTTTTTTGTCCCATGATTGTTAGGTCACAAAAGCCACATTCTTAGCAGTAACTACCAGTCTGTCACTCAGCTCTGTGGTAGAAATACCTTCTTATAACCCATGAATGACAGTTCTGGCAAGTACATAAAGAACCATTCTGATAGGATTGAGAACACATAGAAGCCACTGTATTATATAATTGTATGTTCATTGATCTTCTTACTAGAATACTTGGATATGAGGACATGATTTAATTTTTACTATGCACCAAAGGGCAGAGAAAGAACATTTGTCAACCCAATCAAATACCCTGGAGTTATCAAATTAAGAGATTTTCTAGCCAAAACCGGTTTGGCTCAGTGGATAGAGCGTCGGCCTGCGGACTGAAGGGTCCCAGGTTCGATTCCGGTCAAGGGCATGTACCTGGGTTGCGGGCACATCCCCAGTGGGAGATGTGCAGGAGGCAGCTGATCGATGTTTCTCTCTCATCAATGTTTCTAACTATCTCTCTCCCTTCCTCTCTGTAAAAAATCAATAAAAATATATTTAAAAAAGAGAGAGAGAGATTTTCTGTCAAAGAGAAAAGGCATTAAGCCTTCCTGTGCTTTGAGTAATGAGTTACTTTTTGGAAGTCTGAATGGTCAGACACAGGACTGACCTCTTCCACACCCGATGCCATTTGGATTGTATACAATCTCCATCTCTGGCCAAAGGAAGGCATGTCCAAGCCCACATCGATCACATCTGGCTGTACTATTTATTTCCTATTGCAATACGCACATGCAGTTAGCCAACAGCTTCTTTCACAACGATATTTCCATTGAGTTCACAACTTCCCTTAGAAAGAGAATACTTCTGGTGTTTTTCTCCAAAACCAGCAGCAGAAAGGCTCTATCAAATTGGGTGGTAAAGTTAAAGAGAGTTATCTCATATAGGTCCAAAAAAGTGACTTCAGGTACACCTACAGTTTGGTTCCTTTTCACCAATGTCTGCCATAACATTGTTTCTAGGTATAGTGCACCCACCTCTTTGAAAGTGTTTTATCCTTTCAAATTCTCTGGGATTACTTGAAAATATTTGTGCCCCTCCCCCCCCCCCGCATGGAAGAGCCAACTTGACATCAAAAGTATAAACAACAAAAAATAGATAAATTGGACTACACTAAAATTAAAAACTTTACATAGTACATGTGCTAGCTACTGAAATGTACCCTCTCCAAATCTACACTAATAAAAGACAAACATGCAAATTGACCATACCTTAGCTACACCTTATGCCATGCCCACCAGCCAATCAGAGCTACTGTATGTAAATTAACCCAACCAAGATGGCAGCTGGCAGCCATGGAGCTGGAGCAAGCAGGAGGCTTGGTTGCCCCAATGATGGAGGAAGCCAACTTCCCGCCTGCTGCGGCCGACTCTGAGCTCCAGTCAAAGCAACAAAGTTTCAATTATAGAAGGTAAATAAATCCCAGAATGAAAAAAAAGAAAAAAAAGGAGAGGCTGGGAGCTTCCATCGCCAGGGGGGCTTGGCCAGCCTGAAAATGGCCCTCAGCCCCTCACCCAGAATGGCCAGGCACCCCAGTGGGGACCCCCCCCACCCTAAAGGGGGTGTGGCCAGCCTGAAAACAGCCATCAGCCTCTCACCCAGGCTGGCCAAACCTCCATGGGGTGAGGGTTCCCACGGGGAGGAGGGTGGCTTGACCAGCCTGCAAACAGCCATGAGCCCCTCACCCAAGCTGGCCAGGCACCCAGTGGGGACCCCCACCCTGAAGGGGGTGTGGCCAGACTGCAAACAGCCATCAGCCCCTCACCCAGGCTGGCCAGGAACCCCAGCGGAACCCCCACCCTGATCCAGGACACCCTTCAGGGCAAACCAGCTGCCCCCACCCATACAGCAGGCCTCTATCTATACTAATAAAAGGGTAATATGAAAACTGACCCTAACAGCAAAATGACTGCGAATGACTGGTCACTATGACACACACTGACCACCAGGGAACAGATGCTCAATGCAGGAGCTGCCCCCTGGTGGTAAGTGCACTCCCACAGGGGGAGCTCTGCTCAGCCACAATCCAGGCTGACAGCTGCCAGTACAGCGGTGGTGGTGGTGGGAGCCTCTCCCGCCTCCTCATCAGTGCTAAGGATGTCCGACTGCAGCTTAGGCCTGCTCCCCGCTGGCAAGCAGACATACCCCAAGGGCTGCTGGGCTGCCAGAGGGATGTCTGATTGCCAGTTTAGGCCCAATCCCCTGGGGAGAGGGCCTAAGCCAGCAGGTGGTCATCCCCCGAGGCATCCCAAACTGCGAGAGTGCACAGGCCTGGCTGAGGAAACCCCCCCCCCCCCCCGGAATGCACAAATTTTTGTGCACCGGGCCTCTAGTTCATATATAAAGCCCCAACCCTCAATGTGATCATATTTGAAATATATCTTTAGGTGGTAATTAGTTTAAATGAAGTCATGAGTAGAGTACTAATCCCATATGTTTGTAGCCTTATAAGATGAGAAAGTGATTCTCTCTCTTTCTCTCTTTCTTTCTCTCTCTCTCATCTACATGCATGCACTGAGAAAATATAATACCAAGATACAGAAGGAAGATGGCCATCTGCAAGTCATAAAGAGAAAACCCTCACTAGAAACTGAATTAACTGTACCTTGATCTTGGACTTTGCAGCCTCCAGAACTGTAAGAAATAAAATCCTGTTGTTTAAGCCATCCAGTCAATGGTATTTTGTTATGGTAGCCAAAGCAGACTAATACAACATTAAATAAGAATTTGTCATTTGCCCAAGAGTTCATGGAAAGGTCACAATGGGGTTTAAACCCAAGTCTGTTCACCTACCAAGTGCAGACTTATCTCACTTTACCAAATCTTTTCATCCAAATGTGAGCAAGATATTCATGCACTCTCATCCACCTCTCTGAAAGTGCTCTCTCCCTTGAAATTTTCTTGGCTCATCCTATGAGCTGTGTGACCATGCCCATGGGAGAGCTAGCACTATGTGCAGCTATGCTATATGGAGAGGTCACTATGGTATGAAGGGTAAAAGGGACCCCTGTTAGTACCAGTGGGAACATATTATGAGCTTCCTCCTCCACCTCCAAATTATCTTAACATTGAACTAGAAATTCAGCCTTACCTTTAAAGCAAATCTAATTCACCAAGACCATAATAGTGCTCATTATGAGGTCATGGATAAGGTCAACCACCTTCCCTTCAATTTGCATCTCCATATGACTCTTTTCTTTGCATTAATCCTCACCTGAGGATATTTTTCCATTGATTTTTAGAGAGAGTGGAAGGGAGGGAAAGTGAGAGATAGTGAAAATGAGAAACATTAACATAAAAGAGACAAAACAATTGGTTGCCTGCTGCACACACCGCAACTGGGGTCGGGGAACAAACCTGCAATCCAAGCAAGTGTCCTTGACCAGGAATCAAACCTGTGGACCTTCAGTGCAAGGAGATGATGTCCTAACCACTGAACAACACCATGCAGGGTCTGATGCAGAAACACTGGAGAGGTATGTCTCATAGAGGTTTTTGACATGTTTTGATATAACCCAATAATTTTGCCACTGGTTTCAGCCATTTCCCAAAGAAGAGAATGCTTCCTCGTGGCAAATCTGGCTTCTTCTTTGGAAAATTCCATGACTAGATCAGTTTTTGGAAGCCTTGCTGGACAGTGGGATCTTTGCCATTGGAGATCTGTGAGGTTGAACTCCAAGCACTTCAAGATCTGAGTTTGGATGCTGTAGCAGGCTCTAAGAGATAGCATGGCCAAAGCTACACAAATTCTCATAGAGAAAAGAAGACACTCCAATATGCGATCTCCAGAGTGAATCTCTATTAAAGTTGAATGCAATATGGACATTGGGGAATGACATCTTATAGAGTATTACTTTGTTGGGTTGGAAATGGTAGGTGATTACTTTACCTTCAAAGCTGTTAAGTGCTGCACAATAAATTGTATTGTGAAGTCCAAGTACCAAAAGAAACAGATAAAGGAATTGTGACATTTTGGAAGGAAAGTAACCTATAAGAGATCAGATCAGAGAACCATTGTGGGAACTTAGTTGGGTAGAACACTCCCAGAGGCACCTAATTATCTCCAATCATGATTAATAAAACAATAGCAAATATTTTATAGTATGCTCACCAGGGCCTGGGAGGAAGGCTCTTTCCCCTGAAAAACTGACAATGCATCTAATAGAAGAAGGAAGTAAGAAAAATGGTTTGCCAGAGATCACTGTAATCATTCCATACTTCTCATTCAGATGTAATAGTAACCTTATGAAAGTAAAATGTGCATAAATTAAATTTATGGAAATCAAACCACTTTTTATTTGAACCAGCCTTTTGGAGAGGGAGAAATCCTTAGGTAAAAGTAGCACTCCTTCTGCATACATTATTCTTTGTAGATTGAACATTGGGATTATAAAATAAATACATTTTTGGGTTGTGTTTTTCTTTAATTTTGTATTTTCTTCAGATAAAAATAAAATCTATGAGATAAGACAACAGAACATCTATACATTGGCTAAAAGGGAAAAAGAATAATTTTCAAAATATATGTTTAATTAGGTGGTGGTTTATAAAGCTACATACATGCTCAAAGGATGAAACTCATGCATTTATTTATGCAAAGCATGGAACCACTAGTATGTTTCTAAACAATAACAAGAAGAAAATATTGTTTTTTTATTTTTGTGATCATTATATCATCAAAAAAGTAATTTCTAAGTTGAAAAGTATCTTAATACTATCATTCTTATACCTATGTGTATAATTGTTTAATTATTAGAGAGGAAGCCAAAAATATATGATATAAGATGCTCTAAGTTTAAAAGAGTGCAAGGCAATGGATCAAGGGAGTCATTTGTGGAATCTTCAATGACTATGGATATGAGTGGTCAGAAGGAAGAGATTCATGAAATCATGACAGATCACCTTCTCAGTCCTCAATCCTATTTCTTCCTAGGTTATATAACCCACTCCCAGGAACTTAACTGCCATCTCACAAAACTACCTACTCCTGTCCAAATTGTTCTCCTAAGTTCCAAGATAATTATCTGTCTGCCTATTAGATATGGCCACCAGGATAATCTACATATAAATCAAATTCAAAGTTTCAAAACTAAAATAATCTCAAGCCTGCTTCTTCTGCTTCATTCCACATCTCTGTCTATTAAACTCCCATGTCAGAAACCTAGGATTCATCCGAGGGGGTTCCTTCATTCTCATTTCCCATATCTAATGAGAGTATTACATCTTAAATACCAATCAAAACTCTCTTCTCTCTCTACTGTCACTGCCACAGTTCATGGCCTGAACCCTCCTTATTCAATTTTCCTATTCAATCTCCACATTGTTACCAGAGTGTTCTTCCTGTAACAGTCACAGAGGCTGGTAAGAAGTCAGTTATCAGATGACCACTTTAAGACCTTGACCTGTGGAGCTAGGAATTTGGATCCCCTGGTTATCTGGGATTCCGACTTGCTGATAGAAACGTTCAAAGTTTCCAAAGAGAAAAAAAGTACTCACAGCACATAGCAAAGAAGCCACTTGCATCTCTCAGAAAGCAAAATATTTCCATCTTTATAAAGTGTTCTGTATTGCAAAAGTAGAGCAATCTTAGTTATTCATTAACCCCAGCATCAACCCTGGGATGATATTTTCAAAGCTGATGCACTAAACCGAGGCCAAAAGAAGTAAAAAAAATGATGTGGATGGAACTGTAAATGATTGCTATGGCTGCCAGATCCTTCATCTATAACAAAGAGAAAGTATTTTCAGAGCTGGAAGGACCAAGGCTTGAGCTAGGAAATGCGTGTTTACAGCAGGAAGAATGGAGACCAGGTAAAAAGGGCCAAGAGGCAGAAGGACAAAGACTGTTCTCCCTATCAGAGCCAAAAAGTGCTGGGATCATCAGCATTTTGATGGAATGGTGCACATACGCAGAGGCTGGGTGAGCCTTTCTAACAGGTGCTGTAGAAATTATTTATGTATTGGCTTGGAGGGATGATGTCAAAGTAGCTGGCAATCCTAGATTTCTGATGCTGCACACATCTATATCTGCTAAAGGGGAAACCAGTCTTGCTCTCTGGCTACTAAAATCCCCTGTGCTATCTCCTGGGTTGCAGGACTCCAGAAGGGAATGCAGGAGGAGACAAGGACGGTGGAATAAAATGGTTTCACTGTCCAGTATTCACAGTACTGAGCTGTGTGCTGCAAAGAAGCAATGGGAGCAAAGAGCGCTGGACTCAGGCAGGAAACCTCAGTTCAACCTTGCCTCTGCCAGTTTCCAGCTCCAATAGTAGCAGTAGCAGCAGTAGTAGTAACAGCAATTCCTGCTTATTGAGGATTTATCATGTGATGGGCACAATGTGAAGAATCAAATTCCAGACACCGATTGCTTCAGGACTTCATTAAGAATGTGTATATGTTAAGTGAGGGGCAGGGATTCAGGAATTTAGGCTGGTTAGAGAGAAGCCTAGACTGCATTCTATGGTGGGATTTGGAAGCCAAATTAAATAGTGCAACTTTACCATGAGGACATTAGAAAGCCACCGAGGGAGTTTGTCGTCAATGACTAGACAGAGGGTGATTGTGTTGTGACATTACATCTTCTCAAAGAAACATAGACAGAGCTCCTACTATGTGGAAAGTATCACATTCAGGACTGCGATTTCAGAAGTGATGTTAAATATCAGCCCTGAGCCCAAGGGAACATTCTTACTACCTGACACCCACTGCCCAAACAGCAAAGGGCACACTTCACCTATGGGATGGTCGCTGGAGCATATCCCACAGCACAGCAGTGGAAAGCTCAGATCTCTCAACACCGAATCAGCTCATGCTCTCTCCTGGTGTACCACACACTGTCTGCTCTCTCAGCTGTAGGCAGTTGCTGCAGGAGAAACAGGCAGACAGTCTAGAAAGCAATCTTCCAAGCCTGTGCCCTCTGGTGGCATAGTCAGACAATGGCACAGCATGTTTTCTGCTGCATCTGATTCAGCTGAGCTTTGCTAGCCAGTAGTAACTGCAGGGATCTATTGCTGACATATCAGAAGGGCACCCGTCCCCTGAAGAATCCCTTGTTCTGGAGTCCTGTGCATCTGTCACATCTTGCTACCTAGTATCTGTGTAATCAAGGGCAAGTTACTTAATATCACTGAACCTCAGTTTCCTCATATCTATAGTGGAATAACAATCCCCACATCCTGTATTTATTGGGAGTATCAAGTGATATTTAGAGGTGGTGTCTGGAAGCTCCTTTGTAGTGCCTTTCACATAGCAGAAATCCAGCACCTGGAATTCTCTTCCCCTTCAACTACCATCTTGATTCTCTTCCCCCACAGTCCCTGTACTCCACCCCCACCTCCATTCCTGACTGCTCTTCAGTCCTGCTTTCTGGAAATGCATTCTCTCTAAGATGAAATAGATTAATTGACTGCTAATGTGTAAAATTTTCTTTAAAACATATTAAAAACACTACTTTCTGATTTGTGTAAAGCTGCTGGAGCCAGCACATTGACTAAAGAATCTCTAGAAAGTGTAACCATATCAATACATTCCATCAGAACTAAAATCATGTGTATCTCTCTTGGGATGAACAACATCATAATCCGTTCCCACACACATTCCTCAGAATTTTGTGTTAGAAATTCCACAGTTCAAAGTTCCACAGTTTCACAGTTTTTGTAATATATAAAAAATTTTCGCCGAAATCGGTTTGGCTCAGTGGATAGAGCGTCAGCCTGCGGACTGAAAGGTCCCAGGTTCGATTCCGGTCAAGGGCATGTACCTGGGTTGCGGGCACATCCCCAGTAGGAGATGTGCAGGAGGCAGCTGATTGATGTTACTCTCTCATCGATGTTTCTAGCTCTCTATCTCTCTCCCTTCCTCTCTGTAAAAAATCAATAAAATATATTTAAAAAAAATAAAATAAATAAAAAAATAAAATAAAAATAAAATTAAAAATAAATAAATAAATAAATAAATAAATAAAATTTTCTACTACTTCTGACATGATATTTGATTCTCCATCCTAGTCTGGGAGTTAATGATGGGAACTGAGTCTAGTTACACGTTTAAAAACATTATTGGGTGAGGAATGGTGACCTTTGCAAAGGTGGCTTCTTATTGAAATTTAGATTTCACAAGCATGGAAATTCTGGATTTTTAAGAGAGAAACATCCTAATTGAACAAAGAGAAGAACTGTTCTGTCAGCAAGGGAAGCTCAGTGGGTATTCTGGGCTTGAGGTGCCTTTAATTATCTCAATTTTCCTATTCTTAAGTTTTCACTTTTTATTTCAGTGACTAACTTTAACAAAAGTGACTAGTCAATGCTGGGAAATCAATTACTTATCAAATTTGGTAATTCACAGGATCAAGTCCTGAGTATAGATTTGGCTAATTTAACCCTCTAGCTGCATTAGATAAGTAATTCTATCTGCATGTTGACTGGCTTCAGTATAGGCTTTGAGCATTTGAGCCAGAAATTTAGGGTTTTCATCATGGCATTCTTTTCCTTAAGCATTCTAATGCCATCACAAGCTTTCAGCTCATGGCACAAACTCTGAATTTCTTGAAACCTTCAGACTTCTCTCCATGGCAGCCATGCCTTCAAAAGGCTCTATATTTCAGGGGACGACTTAATTAGTTGTTTTGTCATTTAATTTTATGAGCATTATTTCATTATTTCATTTCATATTCCCCCTCTAGAATACAAATTGGGTTTTCAACTCTCTTTACCCCTACTAGACCAGAGAATCATCTTCAAAGGTTCTTAATTTCTTTAAATTTTATTGTATAAAAGCAAATTCCTCATATCAATATCTGTATCAGTCAGAGATTATAGCTCTAAACAATGGTAACTGCTGTTGGATCACCTTAACAGAAAATGCATTTATTTTAGAACATAATTATATATAAAATTAACAGGGATGCCAGAGAGTCTTGCTCACTTTGTATACAAGAAGCAGTGGGGACAAAGTTATAAATCTAACCTTGTTCATGGATATCTAATGGTTTACCTGAATGTCCATTGGAAGCAACACAATTGTAAAACAGGTAATAAAATGATGTAGGGAAGAAGTATGTGTACACCCATACAAGTGAGAACACAGTGTGAAGGATTTGTGCTCCATGAAATTTTGGTCAAAGAGCAACATCAGCAAAGTAAATGTTTAACTATTAGGTGGATAAGATGATGCATTCTGTGGAAGTCAGTGGGCATCCCCCACCCCCAATACCCATCTTTGTTTAATGTGTTCATGAAAAGGTGTCCATGCCAGCTGGGATGGAGGTTATGCTTGTGCTCACAAACATGTATCTTTACTTAATGTTGCTGCTATCACTACAGCTACATTGGATATCAACACAATATGGCACCATTTATCAGGGGGTCTAGTGAGCTACGTGGTTTTAGATTGATTATTATGGACTGCTTCTATCATGGAAGGGGAATTGTGTTGATAAAACATTATTATCACAGGAATAAAAACAAACTCTAAATAGAGCTTCACTTTCCTTTCCTGAAATGCTTTTGCCAAAGCTGCCATCCAAGGAGTTATGAAACATCATATCTACCACCATAATATTCTACATAACATCCCTTCTGCCCATACAATTTTTTTCACACCAAAGTATAGCAATGGACTGACACTCATGAAATTCAAAGTTCTGAACATGTTTGCCATCACTGTGAAGCAGCTGGCCTAATTCAGAGTAGAATGGCCTTTGGTGGTTAGTGTCACTCAGTGGTTAGAGCATCGGCCCACACACCTAATGGGTTGTGGGTTTGATTTCCAGTCAAGGGCACATACCTGGGTTGTAGGTTCAATCCCTGGCCCAGTTGGGGAACATGCGGAAGGCAACCAATTGATGTGTCTCTCTCACATAGATGTTTCTTTCTTTAACTCTCTCTCTCTCCTCTCTTTCTCTCTCTCTCTCTCTCCTCTCTTTCTCTCTCTCTCTCTCTCCTCTCTTTCTATCTCTCTCTCTTGCCCTCCTTCCCAACCACTGTTTAAAAATCAATGGAAAAAATACCCTTGGGTAAAGATTAACAACAATAACAAAAGAAGCCAGCTAGATGACATCATCTATTAGAAGACAATGACCTCTGTCATGTGGTATGTGCTCTAAACCAGCATCCAAGATATGGTACTCTTTCTCCCATACCTTAGATTCAAATGGTCAGGAATCAAGAAGTGAAAGTGTGTGTGAATACTCTCATGATTCCCCTACTAAAGCACTAGCGCAATTCTTGCTTCCTGTCCCAATGAACTAGGATCTCCTGCTTCAAATGGCTTAATTTTCAAACAAATGAATCCTTCCATTGTGGGAGTTAACAATGATTCCATTAAACTTGCACTTGAGATTACCACTTAGATACTTTGGGTTACTCATGCCACTGAACCCATATGAAAAGATGGGGGTTAGAATACTTATTGAGCTGGTAGATCCTATCGAGGGAAAATTTCATTGCTGCACAAAATGGGGGTTTGTAATGAAGGAGTTACCCAGGGATACATTATAGTATTCCCATATACTGTGAATAAAATCAATGGAAAACTATGGAAATCCATACAAACAGGACTGCTAATGATCCAGACCTTCCAGAAATGAAGAATTGAGTCACTCAAACAGGTAAGGAATCTCAATCAGTTAAGCGACTTGCTGGGAACAGTGAGTATATGGACTGGGTAGTGGTTGAAGATAGTGGAAAACACCAGTTATGACCACAAGACCAGTTGCAAACACAGGACTCTAATAGTCATCAGTATATCTTCTTTATTTTTATATCAATCTATCCTAGCTTATACTAACCAGTTTTTTGCCTTTCTTTCCCTCAATTCCTTTCTAGTTGCATAAGATGTATTAATTATGGTCACTTTTATTTCAGTGTATGTGTTACAGATGTCAAAGAGGACTCAGGACACATGAATGTCGCCCAAAATGGATAAAGGGGTTTGTATCTCACTTTATGAAGAGGGTTAGCATGTTCTCAGTGTACATGAGATAGTTGCATTATGATAGGTGTAAGCAAGGCTTTGCTCTTTTCTTTATTTGGAATTGTAAATGTGTGCCAAGTTGCCAAGGGCTGGACCGTGAAAGCTCTGTCCCATGTCAAATTGGCTAAGAAAAAATATATTTCCCAGAATTCTTTGCATGCTTCCAATTAGAATGGGGCCCATAAAATTTTGGCTAAGATTTGCAAAGAAGGAATGAAACAGTGACCACGTTTCAGTCTTGAAAGGATGGTGTAGGACAAGGACAAGTTGCCCGCCCCCACCCCGTGATTCCCGAGCGCCTACGGCTGCAACCCAGGTGAAGCCACCCGCCCAAAGTTCCCTGTGGCTGCAGCCAGTGGGTGGGTGGGGGGGGGGGCGGAGCTGGCCCAGCTCCTGAGTGCCTGCAGCGAGCCAGAGGGAGGGAAGCATGGGTCCCAGGTGCCTGCAACTGGCTGGAGGAAGGAATCCTGGGTCCCAGGTGTTGGGTGAGGCAGAGGTGGTAGGGGCGATCAGGCCATCAGGAGAGCAGTTAGGGGAGATCAGGCAGGTAGGTCGAGGTTGTTAGGGGTGATCAGGCAAGCAGGCAGAGGGGTTGGGGTGATCAGGCAAGGAGGCAGGTGAGCATTTAAAGGAGCAAAGTGGAAACTGTTCTACCCAGTCAGGGGTCATTTGAAGTCCACCTTAAGTCCTCCTTCCTTTCTTCAGAAACCCCACTCTCTATCATTCCTCCTGATTCTTTCAGCTACACATGCAAACAAAGATACTTTAATTATACATTAACTTCACAGCAGCCTGTTCCACCAGCCAGGTTTTTTCCTCCTTATTTCCTGGGGTTAGGGCACCACTTTTTCAGTCCCTGGCAATGTTTTGTTGTTATTTCCTGCTTTATTGAGGTATAATTAGCAAAAAAAAAAATGTATATATTTAAAGTATACAAGATAATGATTTGATATAGGATAACACTGTATAAAGGTCTGCACGATTAAGTTAATAAATGTATCCATCACCTCACATAGCTCCTATTTTTGTTTTGTGGTGAAAACTTTATGATTTGCTCTCAGCAAACATCAAGCATACAATTGAATATTAGTAACTGTAGTCATTCTGTCATTAGACCCCCTAGAAATTATTCATCTTAAAACTCAAATTTTGTATCCTTTGATCACCATCTCACAATTCCCCTACTTCCCAGCACCTGGAAACCACCATTCTACCCTTTTTTAATTAAATGTCTTTAGATTTCACATGTGAGTGAAACATACAGTATTTGGTGTTTTTTCCTGGCTTGTTTTATTGAGCATAATGCCCTCTGAATTTGTCCATGTTGATGGACACCTAGTTTGTTCCAATAATTTTTGGTTTCCAATTACATTTGACATACAATATTATACTAGTTTCAGGTGTACAACATAGAGCTTAGACATTTACGTACCTTACAAAGTAATCATCCCAATAAGTAATCATCTCATCTGACATCATACATAGTTATTAAAATACAAGAGGCCCAGTGCACGGATTCACGCACATTGAAAGGAAATTAGAAAGTGGCCCACAGGGCGAGACTGGGTGATACAGGCTGGACATACCCTGGAGCCAACCTCCTGCAGTCTCTCCCTGGCCACCCGCACCTGGGGCAGTGCCAGGGCTCAGAGGGCATCTGTGAAGTGAATGGGGTCCCTCCATCAGGTTGGGTCCCTCAGCCTGGCTTGCAGGGATCAGGACAAACTGGCAGTCTGACATCCATCGAGGGGTCCAAGAGTGCAGTTAGGGGAGATCAGGCAGGTAGGTCGAGGGGTCTTTAAAGTTGCTATCGCTTGGCAGCTACTGTGTTGAGCATCTGCCCTCTGGTGGTTAGTGTGCATCATACCTACTAGCCAGTCAGCTGGTTGCTTAGCTACATATATACAGTGGGGCCTTGACTTACGAGTTTAATTTGTTCCGTGATGGAGCTCCTAACTCAAATTACTCATATGTCAAATCAATTTTCACCATTACAATAAATTGAAATGCCATTAATCCGTTCCGGACACCCAAAAAACGAAGTTTTGCAAAATAACTGCAAGCACAAATGCGAGCACAACACTGATGCTTCAACTAAGAGCTAACCGCTTAAAGTGAACGAGTGAGACATGTGATGCTGGGCTGATGTTGTGGCGTTCACTGTGACGTTCGCTGTGCCAACTAGCAGTGGGGTATCAAAAGCTGGATTGTAACCCAAATTTTAGCTCACAACTCAAAGCAAAAAATCGGCCGAGAGACGGCTCGTATCTCGAAAAACTCGTTAGTCGGGACACTCGTAAGTCAAGGCCCCACTGTGTGTGTGTGTGTGTGTGTGTGTGTGTGTGTGTGTGTGTGTATATATTAGAGGTCCGGAGCACAAAAATTTGTGCACTCCGGGGAGGGGGTCCCTCAGCCCGACCTGTGCCATCTCACAGTCAGGGACCCCTTGGGGGATGACTACCTGCTGGCTTAGGCCCGCTCCCTGGGGGATTGGGCCTAAGCTGGCAGTTAGACATCCCTCTGGCAGACTGGGATCCCTCGGGGGATGTCCACTTGCCAGCGGGGAGCAGGCCTCAGCTGCAGTCGGACATCCTTAGCACTGCTGAGGAGGCAGAAGAGGCTCCCACCACCACTGCTGTACTGGCAGCTGGCAGCCTGGCTTGTGGCTGAGCAGAGCTCCCCCTGTGGGAGCGCATTGACCACCAGGGGGCAGCTCCTGTATTGAGCATCTGTCCCCTGGTGGTCTGTGTGTGTCATAGTGACCAGTCATTCCCAGTCATTCTGCTGTTAGGGTCAATTTGCATATTACCCTTTTATTATATAGGATAGAGGACTGGTGCATGGGTGGGGGCTGGCTGGTTTGCCCTGAAGGGTGTCCCGGATCAGGGTGGGAGTCCTGCTGGGGTGCCTGGACATCCTGGGTGAGGGGCTGAGGGCCATTTTCAGGCTGGTCACAGCCCCTTCAGGGAGGGGGGTCCTGCTGGGGTGCCTGGCCAGCCTGGGTGAGGGGCTGATGGCTGTTGGCAGGCTGGCCACAGCCCCTTCAGGGAGGGGGTCTATGATCGGGTGCCTGGCCAGCCTGGGTGAGGGGCTTATGGCTGTTTGCAGGCTGGCCACAGCCCCCAGACACCCAAGCTCCCAGTGGAGGCTGGCTGGAAGCAGGTATCTGGGATTTATTTATCTTCTATAATTGAAACTTTGTTGCCTTGAGCGGAGGCCACAGCCAGCCAGGGCAGGTGGGAAGCTTGGCTTCCTCTATCGCCAGGTCAACCAATCCTCCTGCTTGCTCCAGCTCCGTGGCTGCCAGCCATCATCTTGGTTGGGTTAATTTGCATATAGTCATTCTGACTGGCTGGTGAGCATGGCTTGGGTGTAGCAGAGATGCGGTCAATTTACATGTTTCTCTTTTATTAGATTAGGTATAATTTTAGAGGCCTGGTGCATAAAATTTGTGCACGGGGGGAGGGGCATCCCTCAGCCTAGCCTGGACCCTCTCCAAATCAGGAACCCTCAGGGGATTTCCAACTGCCTCTCACAATCCGGGACCACTAGCTCCTAACTGCTTGCCTGCCTGCCTTCCTGATCACCCCTAAACCCTCTGCCTATCTGCCTGATTGCCCCTAACCACCCCTGCCAGCCTGATTGCCACTAACAACCTCTGCCTTCCTGCCTGATTGCCCCTAATGGTTCTCCAACCAGCCTGATTGCCCCTAATTGCTGGCCTGATCACCCCTACTGCCTCTGCCTCACCCAACACCTAGGACCCAGGATTCCCTCCCCTGGCCAGTTAGAGGCACCTGGGACCCAAGCTTCCCTCCCTCTGGCTGGCCGCAGTCACTCAGGACCCGGGCTGGCTTTGTCCGGGCTGGCTGTAGTCACAGGAAACTGTGGATGGGCGGCTTCATCCAGGCCACACCCACAGGTACCCAGGACTGCAGGGCAGGACAGCTTGTCCCTCTCCCAGGCAACAGCTACAGCTGCTGGCGCCCAGGACATGCGGCTTGTCCATCTCCCAGGCCGCAGGCACAGGGCACAGCCGCTGGTTCTTGGGACCACAGGCTGTGTGACCTGTCCCTATCCTGCGCAACACCCCCAGCCGCTGGCCTGGAACCATGGGGCAGGTGTCTTGACCCTCCCCAGGCCACAGCGTGGGTGGCCCCCCAATCCTCTCTGGTGAGCTCATTTGTGTCTGGCTGGCCCCCATTCCTCTCTCCCCAATGTTGAGGTGTCTGAGCCATTACATGACAACGTGAGGGCATGATGACCATTTGCATATTAGCTCTATTATATAGGACTAGTGCCTGGTGCATGAAATTTGTGCACAGGGGAGGGAAATGTCCCTCAGCCTGCCTGCACCCTCTCCAATCTGGGACCCCTTGAAGGATGTCCTACTGCTGGTTTACAGGGATCAGGCCTAAACCGGCAGTCAGACATCCCTCTTGCAATCTAGAACTGCTGGTTCCTAACGGCTCACCTGCCTGCCTGCCTGCCTGATTGCCCGTAGCCACTCTGACTGCCAGCCTGCTCTCCCCCAACTGCCCCCCACTGCCAGCCTGCCTGCCCCCAAATGCCCCCCCTGCTGGCCTGCTTACCCACAACGGCCCTGTGTCCCACCAGCCTGATAACCCACACTGCCCTCCCCTCTTGGCCTCTAACCACCTCTACCTCAGCCCCACCACCATGTCTTTGTCCAGAAGAATGTCCAGAAGGTCTCCTGGAAGATCTCCCAGTCTAATTAGCATATTACCCTTTTATTAACATAGATAGAGGCCTGGTGCACAGGTGGGGGCTGGCTGGTTTGGCCTGAAGGGTGTCCCGGATCAGGGTTGGGGTTCCCTTGGGGTGTGGGGTGGCCTGGGCGAGGATCCTGTGGTGGGTTGCAGGCCAGCAATACCCCCATGGGCTGAGTGTCCCCACTGGGGGGTTGTGGCCAGCCTGGGTGAGGGGCTGATGGCTGTTTTCAAGCTGGCCACACCCTCTTCAAGGTGGGGGTCCCCGCTGGGGAGCCTGGGTGAGGGGCTGATGGTTCTTTGCAGGCTGGCCAAGCCCCCCAGCAGGGACCCTCACCCCATGAGGGTGTGGCCAGCCTGGGTGAGGGGCTGATGGCTGTTTGCAGGCTGACCCCAGCCCCTTCAGGGTGGGGGTCCCTGCTGGGGTGCCTGGCCAGCCTGGGTGAGGGGCTGATGGCTGTTTGCCGGCTAGCCACAGCCCCGGGCAACCCAGGCTCCCAGCCCCTCCTTGAGTGGAGGCCAGGCCAGGCCACCTGGAAGCAGGTATCTGGGATTTATTTATCTTCTATAATTGAAACTTTGTAGCCTTGAGTGGAGCCCACAGCTGGCCAGGGCAGACGGGAAGCTTGGCTTCCTCCATCGCCAGTGGCAACCCAAGCCTCCAGTTCATTCCAACTCCGTGGCTATCACCATCTTGGTTGGGTTTATTTGCATACTCGCTCATGATTGGCTGGTGGGTGTGGCTTGTGGGCATGGCTTGTGGGTGTAGCAGAGACATGGTCAATTTGCATGCTTCTCTTTTATTAGATAAGATTATTGACTATATACCCTATGCTTTACTTTTTACATACCTGGAACTATGTTTATAACTGGCATTTTTTGACTGTGAATAATGCTGCAATAAACATGGGAGTGCAAATATCTTCTTGAGATACTTATTTTCCCCAATTACTTAAAATGAAAGCCAAACTCATAAATTTTAACACAATCAGCCAAGGAATTCTTGATTAAACCCTGTGCATGTGGGAAAATTTGATTTCTCCTAAACGAAATTAGAATGTCCATGATGAAAACCCAAGAGACTAATGAGTAGTTTCTCTCAAACTATGCAAGAATGGGACAAATATATTACTGATATAACTGTGTAACGTGAAACTCTGAATAATGGTTCCAGGCCCATTATTCCATTTGATTCTCAGAACATCCTTGTCAGCTTGCTAGCATATAATTTCCTTACCTTGACAAATGATAAAACTGAAGTAAAAATGATAAGGAACATATCCAAGGATGAAACCAACCTGAGACCCTAATTTGGGATTATGATTCATTTTTGTTGTCTTTATGAAAGAAGGGGATTAAGAATTTTATACATTGCATTCCAAATTGAAACCAGTAATTTATGTAAACATCATGTTCCCTTCTTTTGGGGGATCAGAGAGCAACAGAAAACATTGAAATTTGCCTGGCTGGCATTGCTCAATGGTTGAGCTTTGAACTATGAACCAGAAGATCCTAGTTTGATTCCTGGGCAGGGCATATACCCAGGTTGTGGGATTAATCCCCAGTGCAGGAGGCAGCTGATCAATGATTCTCTCTCATCATTGATGTTTTTATCTCTCTCTCCCTCTCCATTCCTTTCTGAAATCAATAAAAATAAGCAGAGACTGAGAAGCATTGATTAGATGCTCAAACCTCAGAGGGAAGGTAGTGGAGGGTGGGGGTAGGGGGAGAGATCAACTAAAGAACTTGTATGCATACATATAAGCATAACCAATGAACACAAACACCAAGGGGTGAGGGCATGGGCGGGGGGTAGGCAAAGGGGGGATAAGGACACATATGTAATACTTTAATCAATAAAAATATACTTTTAAAAGAAAACATTGAAATTTAATTGGAGGGAAGAATGAAATGTATCAGTAATAATTTTCTTAAACATGATATTTCTGAAATCATTTGTTATGCAAGTTTTGTAAAAATAGTATTTTCAGAGTAAAACAATTTTTCAGAATAAGAATAAAAACTGCGTTATTTCTCTATAATTTTAAGAATTATTTACACTTGAGGTCTTGGTTTAGTGAAGATAAATGAAACAGAAATTTGCACACTGTTTACTCAGAAACCATTCAAAACATCTTGCCCTTTCTAATGTTTGCCATAGTCACCTTTAGACACATCTCTCAGTGACATCAGATGAATGGCAGTGTGAGAGATCACCTTGACCTCTTCCCCTGAAATTTCAACAAGTTAACCAACTTATAATTCAACAAAGAATTCCTTACTCAATACAAAGGCATGCCTGAGAGACCTGTGCATTGAAATATCTAAAGGTGGACAACCTGGAATAAACAAGGAGCCAAGAAGGGAGAAAAGTGCAGACAGCCTGAAGATGCAGCCCTACATCCAGAATCTCATGACTCAGCATGGAGGGGGGGGGGAAGCTGGCTGTACAGGTGCATCCTTTGACCAGGAGGAACAGAGAGCTGGGGGCGGTGGGGGGGGGGGGGGAGGCAGTCCAGCATAGTTAGTTGATCCGAACAGTGACTGAGTCAGTGGACGCCTGACTGAGCATGGGATTTAGCCATCTGGTTCTCCACTGTTGAGTGGTGTTTCAGACCAAGAAATGGAATCACGGAGCCCCACTGCCACTTGGACTCCCAAAACTCTCATCCCATTGCCCTTGGTGTCAAATTAAGGGGCATACTATCTGTAAACCAAGACCTATTGCAGTAGAACTGCTATTTCCTTCTGTGATTGATCCCCAGGTGAGGTGCTTGGGGTGAGACCCCATGGAGGTCAGTGGTCACCATTATAGTGAGGGCAAAACAAACCCTAGTCCCAAGCAGTGCAGCTGCACTGTCTTATGGAAGCTTTGGTGGTCAAGTCTGGGAAATCACAGAGGTATAAAATCTTGTGTTTTAGTGCCATCTACTGGAAAACAGTAGAAAGATCTATTCAGAGAAAAGTGCTATAGAAGGCCATTTAATATAGGCCAGTGGTCAGCAAACTCATTAGTCAACAGAGCCCAATATCAACAGTACAACAATTGAAATTTCTTTTGAGAGCCAAATTTTTCAAACTTAAACTATATAGGTAGGTACATTGTTATTAACTTAATTAGGGTACTCCTAAGCTGGCCTTTGCTAAAAACGTCCTCAATCTGATTGAGGTACGTTCGCTGATGTTGACCCCTTCCAACTCTCCCATCCACACTCGTCTTGTATACTGGTATCGTCTATCTCCTTTCGTTCATTCTCACTATATGTCCAAACCATCTCACCGTACCTTTCTCAATCCTTGACACTACATCTTCTTTTACTCCACAACGTTCCCTGTATGCGCGCACCTGCACGTGGTATTTTGTGGAAGGGCCACACTCAAGGGGCCAAAGAGCCGCATGTGGCTTGCAAGCCGCGGTTTGCCAACCACTGATATAGGCAGATATGGATGCCAGGCAAAGAAGAACATCAAATAACATGGATGTAAGGAGGTGTTCAGAAAGAAAATGAAAAGCCCCAGAAAGCAAGCTAGAATACATGGAAATATGTGATATAAATGACAAATCTCAAGATTGGATTTCAGTTCTGAAAATACTCAATGAGATGCAAGAGAAAATAATGGCAGGCAATTCAGTGCACTCAGAAAACAAATCAATGTACAAAATTGGTACTTTAACAAAGAGATGGAAACTTTAAAAAGGAACCAATCAGAAATCGTATAAATGAAGCATGCAATTAAGGAGATTAAGAGCAGAAAGCAAGCTAGAATACATGGAAATATGTGATATAAATGACAAATCTCAAGATTGGATTTCGGGTTCGATTCCGGTCAAGGGCATGTGCCTGGGTTGCGGGCACATCCCCAGTGGGGGATGTGCAGGAGGCAGCTGATCGATGTTTCTCTCTCATCGATGTTTCTGGCGCTCTGTCTCTCTCCCTTCCTCTCTGTGAAAAAATCAATAAAATATATTAAAAAAAAAAAGAGTAAACTATGAGTATAGAAAACAAAGCCAACCAGGAGGAAAAAATTAGTGATATCAAAGATAAGAAAGTAGAAATGACATAGAAGGAAGGAGAAACCTGAGCATAAAGAAAAATAAAAGCTCTAATGAGAACTTTCTGAATCCATCAGCAAAAGCAATATTAGAATTAGTGGCATTCCAAAAGAAGACAAGAGGAAGCAAGGAATGTAGAGTCTATTCAAACAAATAGTGGATGACAACTTCTAAAACCTAAAGAAAGAACTAGATCCTCAAATCCAAGAAACAAACAGAACACCTAGTTACCTCAATCTAAAGAGGACATCTACAGGGCACTTTGTATTAAAACTGTCAAAAATTAATGACAAAAACAATACAAAGATCAATGAAACCAAGAGCTGGTTCTTTGAAAGGATAAACAAGATTGATGAACTTCTAACCAGACTCACCAAGAAGCAAAGAGAGAGGACCCAAATAAACAAAATCAGAATTGAAAGAGGCAAAATAACAACAGATTCCACAGAAATACAAAGGATTGTTTAAAAAAGTCCTATGAACAACTCTATTGCAACAAACTAGACAACCTGGAGGAAATGGACATATTCCTAGAAAAATACAACATTCCAAAACTCAATCAGGAAGAATCTAAAAACATCAATAGGCCAATAACTATGGAGGAAATTGAAGCAGTCATCAAAAAGCTTCCAGCAAACAAAAGCCCGGGACCAGACGGCATCACAGGAGAGTTTTACCAAACATTCAAGGAAGAACTAAAACCTATCCTCCTCAGACTATTCCAAAACACTCAAGAGGAAGGAACACTTCCAAGCTCATTCTATGAAGCCAGCATTATCCTGATACCAAAACCAGATAAAGCCAACACAATGAAAGGGAATTACAGTCGAATATCCCTCATGAACATAGAAGCCAAAATCCTCAACAAAATTCTAGCAAATCGGATGGAGCAGTACATTAGAAAGATCATACACCATGACCAATTGGGATTTATCCCGGGGATGCAGGGATGGTACAATATCCACAAATCAATAAATGTGATACATCACATAAACAAAATGATATATAAAAATCACATAGTCATGTCAATTGATGCAGAAAAAGCATTTGACAAAATCCAACACCCTTTCTTGATAAAAACCCTCAGCAATGTGGGAATAGAGGGATTATAACTCAACATAATAAAAGCCTTATATGACAAACCTACAGCCAAATTCATACTCAATGAGAAAAAACTAAAACCATTTCACCTAAGAAAAGAATGAGACAGGGACTCCCACTTTCACCACTCCTGTTGGACACAGTTCTGGAAGTACTAGCCACAGCAATTAGACAAGAAGAATAAATAAAAGGTATCCAAATTGGAAAAGAAAATGTAAAACTGTCATTATTTGCAGAGGATATGATACTGTACATAGAAAACCCTAAAGACTCCATCAAAATATTATTAGACTTAATAAATGAATTCAGCAATGTAGCAGGATGCAAAATTAACGCCAAGAAATCTATGGCATTTCTATACACCAATAGTGAATTTACAGAAAGAGAGACTAAAAAAAAAACAATCTCATTTATCATCGCACAAAAAAATATTAAGATACCTAGGAATAAACTTCACTATGAAGGCAAAAGACCAGTACTTGGAAAACTACAGGACACTGAAAAAAGAGATAGAGGAAGACATAAACAGATGGAAGAATATATTGTGTTTATGGATTGGTAGAATCAACATCATTAAAATGTCCATACTACCCAAAGCAATCTATAAATTCAATGCACTCACCATTAAAATACCAACGGCATATTTCACAGACCTAGAATGAACTTTCCAAAAATTCATCTGGAATAAAAAAAGACCCTGAATAGCTGCAGCAATCCTGAGAAAGAAGAACAAAGTAGGTAGGATCTCAATACCAGATATCAAGCTGTATTACAAAGCCACTGTTCTCAAAACTTCCTGGGACTGGGACAAGAACAGACATATAGACCAATGGAATAGGATAGAGAACCCAGAAATGGACCCAAACCATTATGCTCAATTAATATTTGATCAAGGAGGCAAGATCATGCAATGGAGTCAAGACAGTCTCTTCAATAAATGGTGTTGGGAAAATTGGACAGATACATGCTAAAAAAATGAAACTAGACCACCAACTTACACCATACACAAAAATAAACTCAAAATGGATGAAGGACTTAAACATAAAATGAGAAACCATAAAAATATTAGAGGAATCCACAGGCAGCAAAGAGAAAATAAAGAAATGGGACTACATCAAAATAAAAAGCTTTTGTACAGCAAAAGAAACCATCAACAAAACAACAAGAAAGCCCACTGCATGGGAGAACATAATTGCCAATGTTATCACCAATAAGGGTTTAATCTCCAATATTTACAGGAAACTCAAAGAACTTAACAAAAGGAAGATAAACAACCCAATCAAAAAATTGGAAATGGACCTAAATAAATACTTTTTGAAAGAGAACATAAGGAAGGCCAAGAGACATATGAAAACATGCTCAAAGTCACTAATCATCTGAGAGATGCAAATCAAAACAACAATGTGGTACCATCTCACACCTGTCAGAATGGCTATCATCAACAAATCAACAAATGACAAATGCTTGCGAGGATGTGGAGAAAAAGGAACCCTCATGCACTGCTGGTGGGAATGCAGACTGGTACAGCTACTGTGGAAAACAGTATGTAGTTTCCTCAAAAAAACAGAACTGGAATTCCCAGAAAGACTCGGAATGACTGGTCACTATGACACACACTGACCACCAGGGGGAAGATGATCAATGCAGGAGCTGCCCTCTGGTGGTCAGTGCGCTCCCACATGGGGGAGCTCTGCTCAGCCACAAGCCAGGCTGCCAGCTGCCAGTACAGCGGTGGTGGTGGGAGCCTCTCCTGCCTCCTCAGCAGCGCTAAGGATGTCTGACTGCAGCTTAGGTCTGCTCCCTGCTGGCATGTGGATATCTTCTGAGGGCTGCTGGGCTGCCAGAGGGATGTCTGATTGCCATCTTAGGCCCAATCCCCCGGGGAGCAGGCCTAAGCCAGCAGGTGGTCATCCCCCTAGGGGTCCCAGACTTGGAGAGGGCACAGGCCGGGCTGAGGGACCCCCCCCCAAGTGCACAAATTTTTGTGCACCGGGCCTCTAGTTAACTAATATTAACTAATATTCCTCTAATATCAAGGATATAACTCTCACCACTCTTATTCCACATGGTGCTGGAAGTCCTAGCCAGAGCAATAGGGGAAGAGAAATAAATTAAATGCATCCAAATAAGGAATGGAGGAGTAAAACGCTCACTTTTTGTGGATGACATAATGCTGTATATAGAAAACCCTAAAGACTTTACCAAAAAAAAAAAACTATTTGAAACAATAAACAAATACAATCAAGTTGCAGGATACAATATTAATGTGCAAAAATCTACTTCCTTCCTGTATACTAACAACAAAACTTCAGAAAAATAAATTTTAAAAAAATCCTTTTTCAATTGCTACCAAAAAAAATAAATTACCTAGGAACAAACTGATCAAAGGTCGTGAAAGACCTATATACTGAAAATTACAAAGCATTATTAAAAGAGATTGAAAAAGGCACAACAAAATGGAAAAGTATGCTATGTTTATGGATTGGAAAAATCAACATAGTTAAAATGGTCACATTACCCAAAGCAATATACAAATTTAATGCAATCCCCATCAAAATCCCAATGTCATTTTTTAAAGACACAGAATTATAAACCATCATATTTGCATGGGATCACAAAAGACTCCGAATAGACAAAGCAATCTTGAGAAAAAAGAACAAAACTGGAGGTATCACACTATCTGACTTCAAATTATACTGCAGAGCTATGATCATCAAAACAGCATGGTATTGACAGATAACAGACACACAAATCAATGGAATAGAATAGAGAGCTGAGCTATGAAACCACATGTATATGGACAGATAATTTTGACAAAGGAGCCAGAAACTTCAAAAATGGTGCTGGGAATATTGGAAAGCCACATACAAATGAATGAAACTAGATTATTTTTCCCCCATGTACAAAAATTAATCCAAAATGGAACAAAGATCTAAATATATTTCTGAAACACTAAGTTACATAAAAGAAAATATAGGTGCCAAACTTATGGACCTTGATAATAAAGAACATTTCGAATGTAACCACAAAGGTAAGGAAAGTAAAGGCAAAAGTAAGTGAATGGGACTATATAAAACTAAAAAGCTTCTGCACAGCAAAAGAAACTGACAACAAAATAAAGAGGCGGCCAATCATATGGGAGGTATTTGCAAATGGTAGCTACGACAAAGATTTAATTTCAAAAATATATAAAGAACTCATAAAACTCAACACCAAACAAAAAACCACCCAATCAAGAATTGGGCAAAAGGCCTGAAAATACACCTGTTCCAAGAAGACATACAAACAGCCAATCCTACATAATAAAATGCTAATATGCAAATCAACTGAATGGCGGAATGACCTGTCGTTATGATGCGCACTGACCACAAGAGAGCAGACACTCAACGCAGGAGCTGCCCCCTGGTGGTCAGTGGACTTCCACAGGGGGAGTGCTGCTCAGCCAGAAGCCAGGCTCATGGCTGGTGAGCGCAGTGCAATGGCAGGAGCTCTCCCACCTCTGCAGCAGTGCTAAGGATGTCTGAATGATGGCTCTGGAGATTGGGCCTAAGCCATCAGTCAGATATCCCCCGAGGGCTCCCAGACTATGAGAGGGCACAGGCTGGGCTGAGGGATCCCCCCAGTGTACAAATTTTGTGCTCCAGGCATCTAGTAGATATATGAAAAGATGTTCAACCTCACTGGAAATTAGGGAAATGCAAATCAAAACTACAATGAGATACCACCTCACATCTGTTAGAGTGGCCATTATCAACAAGACAAGCAATAACAAGTGTTGGAGAGGTTGTGAGAAAAAGAGAACCCTTATTCACTGCTGGTGAGAATGTAGACTGGTGCAACCACTATGGAGAGCAGTCTGGTGATTCCTCAAAAAATTGAGAATAGAGCTATCATGCAGCCCAGCAATTCCTCTCCTGGGTATATACCAGAAAAGCTCAAAATCATGTGTTCGCAAGGATGTATGGACCCCTATGTTCACTGCATCATTATTCACGGTGGCCAAGACATGGAAACAACCAAAGTGTCCAGTGATAGAGGACTGGATAAAGAAGATGTGGTACATATACACAATGAAATACTACTCAGCCATAAGAAATAGCACCATTTGCAACACTATGGATGGACCTTGAGAACATTATGCTAAGTCAGTCAGAGAAAGCTAAGAATTATATTATTTCACTCATGTGTGGGATATAGAACTGAAACTCGTGAGCACAAACAGTAGTGTGGTGGTTGCTAGATGAAAGGGAGTCGGGGGATGGAAGGGGGTGTTAATATATGGTGTCAGGAGAAGATTTGACTTTGGGTGGTGCGCACACAGTGCATTATACAGATCTTTCAACATAGAAACCCACAGCTGAAAACTGTACGTATATATTGACCAGTATCACCCCAATCAATTCAGTAAATAAGTATTTTTTAAAAGTAGATTAAAAAAGATTGAGGCTGGGTGTGTTTTTGAGCACTCATACCTACCATAGAGGGTGCTCTCATGCCAGGTGGGGGGAAGCTTCAGTGAGGTTTTTCCAGCAGTTCATGAGCAGGCTTCTTTCTGGAGTTCAGAATGCACTCAGGGAAAATTGTGTTCCTTTAGTGCACTTTGATATTTTGTCTGCCTCTTTCCTGATCTCCTTCCTCCCCCTAGTTATATAGATCCCACTTCAGAACTTGGGTATTGTGGGAAAGAAATGAGTTTCTCCTACACAACAGGAGAGCAGAACTCACTTACCACTCACTTCCCCTCACTGGAGAGGTCACTGCTGGATAGTTCAGCCCCACCTTGTGAGAGGAGCAATCCAGGCAAGGTTCCCCTTACCCTCTTCAATGCATTTAACTGTTATTTTATTTGGAAGGGAAGTTCTCCAGTGAAGTGCTGAAACATCTTTGGGAACCTGGGCTTTTACAAAGACTCTCTCCATTGGGGTCTCACCAAGTCATTGTTCTCCAGGTGTTACCTGACAGTGTCCAAAAGAGGCTGAGGCTAGTTCAGAATTTCCAGCTGGTTCCACCACTCTTTCTGTGGTCTGTCTGCATATTGGCCAGTGCACAGAATGGTGAAGGTTTCTGGTTTCCTGTGCATATGGTGACAGATCACACTGCTCCAGCAAACATTTTTGTTCAAGGGGGATGCAAAATTTTAGTTGTTGAAATTGGGGGACAAAAAGGAGAGATGTGATATGCAACCATGGTACTGATACAATCTCATCCCCGTTCAACAGTGTATTAGAAGTTCTAGCTTGAGCACTTAGGCAAGAAAGAGAAATAAATGTATCCTAATTAGAAAGAAAAAGTAAAACTATACCCACTCACAGATGGCTATTAGAGCTAATAAATGAGTTTAGCAACTTGTAGGATGGAATATCAATACATAAAAATCAGCTGCATTTCTCAACACAAGCAATGAAGAACTTGAAAATAACATTAAGGAAAACAATTCCATGTAAAATTGCATCAAAAAGAATAAAGTAATTAGGAATAATTTTTAAAAATATATTCTTATTGATTTCATAGAAGAAGGGAGAGGGATAGAGAGATAGAAATATTAATGATGAGAGAGAATTACTGATTGGCTGCCTCCTGCACACCCCACACTGAGAATCGAGCCCATAACCCAGGCATGTGCCCTGACCGGGAATCGAACCCGGATCTCCTGGTTCATAGGCTGATGCTCAACCACTGAGCCACGCTATCCAAGGTAGGAATAATTTTAACCAAAGAAGTGCAGCAGTGTACACTAAAAATTACAAATTATTGTTGAAAGAAATTTTCATGCTATTGCCATTTGAAATTTATGTAAGATTTAGAATCCAGTTGTTAATTTCTATAAAAAATGAGCCAACTGGAATTATTATTTAGAATCAGAGATCAAGTTAGGGGAAAATGAAAATATTTAAAATGCATGGAAAATCTTGTAGAAAAACAGTTTGATGATTTACCGAAATCAAGATATTTTATAAAGTAATAATTAAACCAACTTCTTATTATTACAAATATACAAAAATCTAACAATAGAATAGAAGAGTACAAAAAGAGATCCACACAAATACTTCTCTGGTGGATGGGGGCGGGGGTGAAGTAATTGAGCAAAAAAGAAAGAAAAAACTCATGAAATAGACAACAGTTTGGAGATGAGGGGTAGGAGAAAGGTGTGAGAGGGTATGAGGGGGTAAATGGTGAAGGAAAAAAATTTTAAAGAAAAGAAAAATAAATAAAATATAATGATGCTGTAGAAAATTATTAATGACATGAGAAAAAGCTTATGGCACTATCAAATGATGAAAGTAACTGAATATACATGTATGAAAACCATTGCTAAAGAGCTGAAAATGATACATACCTTTTGGGACAGCAAGGTAATATGATAGTTTATGTTATATTCTGTATTATTAACATTTTCTAAAATAAATTGCTTTTATAATCAAAATAAAATAAAGTAAAATGCAGAGTCTTCCAATCCATATCCAGTGTATAATTCTCTTTTTATTTAGCTCTATGCTAATTTCTTTCAATATTTCTGTAGCTTTCTTTGTGCAGTCTTGCACATCTTTTGTTCATTCTAATCCTCAATTTTTGATGATTTTTAAAATAATGCAAATATTATTTTCATTTTATATTCTTCTTGTTGCTAATACTTATAAATACAAATCACTTTGTATTTATATATATTAATGTCTAATTTTATGTGTCAAGTGGACTGTATTACAGGGTTGCCAGATATTTGGCTAAACAATATTTCTGGGTGTGTCTGTGAAGGTGTTTCTGGATGAAATTATCATTTGAGTAGGTTGACCAATAAAGCAGTTTGCCCACCCTAACATGAGTTGGCATTATCCAACTCATTGAGGGCCTGAATAAAACAAAAAGTCAGCCTTAGATGGTTTGGCTCCATGGATAGAGCATCAGACTACGGACTGAAGGGTCCAGGCTTCAATTCTGGTCAAGGGCACATGCCCGGGTTGTGGGCTCTATCCCCAGTGTGGGGCATGCAGGAGGCAGCCGATCAATGATTCTCTCTCATCATTGATGTTTTTCTTTCTCTCTCTCTCTCACTCTCTCTCTCTCTCTCAAATCAATAAATATATATATTTTTAAAAGTCAGAGGAAGGAAAAATTCAACCATTCCTGCATAATAGCTTGAGCTAGGACATCAATTTTCTTCTGCCCTTGCCTGACCTGATTCTCAGACCTTTGGACTCAGTCTGAGTCTCCACTCAGTTTGTCATTGGCAGATCTTGTAACTTTTCAATCTTCCTACTTGCCCGAGTGAATTTCTTATTTAAAAAAAATCCCTTCCTACCTAAATAGACACTTTTCGAAAGAGGACATACAGAAGGCTGGGAGACATATGAAAACATGCTCAAAGTCACTAATCATCTGAGAGATGCAAATCAAAACGGCAATGAGAAACCATCTCACACCTGTCAGAATGGCTATCATCAACGAATCAACAAATGACAAGGATGCAGAGAAAAGGGAACCCTCATGCACTACTGGCGGGAATGCAGAGTGGTGCAGCCACTGTGGAGAACAGTATGGAGTTTCCTCAAAAAGTTAAAAATGGAACTTCCATTTGACCCAGTAATCCCACTTCTAGGAATATATCTCAAGAAAACAGAAACACCAGTCAGAAAGGATATATGCACCCCTATGTTCATAGCAGCACAATTCAACATAGCTAAGATTTGGAAACAGCCTAAGTGCCCATCAGCAGATGAGCAGATTAAAAAACTGGTACATCTACACAATGGAATACTACACTGCTGTGAAAAAGAAAGAACTCAACATTTGCCACAGCATGGATGGACCTGGAGAGCATTATGCTAAGTGAAATAAGCCAGTTGGAGAAAGATAAGTATCACATGATCTCACTCATTTATGGAATATAATGAACAACATAAACTGATTAACAAAAATAGATACAGGGACATAGAAGCATCTAACAGACCATCAAACCTCAGAGGTAAGGCAGGGGATAAGTTGGGGGAAATAGATCAACCAAAGAACTTGTATACATGCACACAAGCATAACCAATGGACATAGACACTAGGGAGGTGAGGACATATGCTGGGGGGCAGAAGTGGGCAGAGAGAGGTCAATGGGAAGAAAAGGAAACATATATAACACTATAAACAATTAAAAAATTAAATTAAAAAAATCCCTTCTTATATATCCAATTCATTCTGTTTCTCTGGAGAACCCTGACCAATACATATATGGAACTTATATCTGGCAAATGTGCTAAGTTTATTTATTAATTCCAATAAATTACTTGTAAATGCTTTTAGAATTTCTAAAGACACAATTGTATTATGTGTAAATAATGAAACACAAATTCCTTCCTTTTCATTGTTTGTAAGATCTATTTATTTTTCTTGCCTTAATTTATTGTCTGGAAATATCCAGTAGAAGGTTGACTAGAAATTGAAATACAAACAACCCAGTCTCATTTCTGGTCTCAAAATCTTTCAGTATTCCACCATTGATATGCCATGTGTTGAAAGTTTTTTTAAAAAAATCTTTGTCAGATTAAGTAATTTTCATCCAATTCTAGTTTTCTAAGAATTTTGCACATGAATTAAGTGTGGAATTTTATCAAAGATTTTTTTATAACTCTATTGTGATGATCATATATTCTATTTTTCTGTTAATGGGATTAATTATATTACTGCTTTTTAAATTAAACTATTCTTCCATTCCTAGAATAAACCTAACTTTTTGTGATATATTTTCCTTATAAACTCTGGATTTATATTGCTAATATTTTCCATAAGATTTTTGCAAAATTCACAAGAGATTTGGTCTATGGCAGTCCTTTCTTGTAATGTCCTTGATGGTTTTAGTATCACGTTTACAATGGCCTCATAAAACAAGTAGGGAAATGTGTCATTCCTTCCTTTTCTAATTTCTGGAGGAGTTCAAGTAAGATTAGTGTGTTATTTTTCCTTAAGTATTAGGTAGAATTCATTGTGAAGAATTGAGAGATAGTCAAAAATTCCAATTTCTTTATTATTTATAAGAGTATTGGGATTTTGTGTATTTTCTTGAAATTGGTTTTGGTTAGTTGTATTTTTACATATTTTTTTCATTTTATAGGAATTATCAATTTTATTGTTAACTAGAGGCCCGGTGCATGAAATTCGTGCATGGGGGGTTGTGTGTCCCTCAGCCCAGCCTGCACCCTCTCCAATCTGGGACCCCTCGAGGGATGTCTGACTTCCCTTTCAGGCCCAATCCCAATCCCTCTCACAATCCAGGACTGCTGGCTCCCAACCGCTCACCTGCCTGCCAGCCTGATTGTCCCTAACCGCTTCTGCCTGCCAGCCTGATCACTCCCTAACCACTCCCCTGCCAGCCTGATCGATGCTTAAATGCTCCCCTGCTGGCCCGATTGGCCCTAACCGTCCTCCCTTGCAAGCCTAGTGGCCCCCAACTGCCCTCTCCTCCTGGCCCGGTCACCCATAACTGCCCTCCCTTACCAGCCCAGTCGCCCCTTACTGCCCTCTCCTGCAGGCCTGGTCCCTGCCAACTGCCTTCCCCTGCAGGCCTGGTCACCCCCAACTGCCCTCCCCTGCAGGCCTGGTCACCCCCAACTACCCTCCCCTGCTGGCCTGATCAGCCCTAACTGCCCTCCCCTGCAGGTCTGGTCACCCCTAACTACCCTCCCCTGCAGGCCTGGTTCCCACCAACTGCTCTCCCCTGCAGGCCTGTTCCCCCCCAACTGCCCTCCCCTGCAGGCCTGGTCGCCCCCAACTGCCCTCCCTTGCAGGCCTGGTCCCTCCCAAGTGCCCTCCCTGCAGGCCTGATTGCCCACAACCGCCCTCTCCTGCCGGCCATCTTGTGTCCACATGGGGGGGCATCCTTGACCACATGGGGGCAGCCATCTTGTGTGTTGGAGTGATGGTCAATTTGCATATTACTCTTTTATTAGATAGGATATCCTCTCATTATCATTTTAATATTTATAGATTCTGTATTGATGTTTCTTTTTGTTACTGATACTTATAATTTATGCCTCTCTCTGTTTTTATTATCAGTTTGTCTGCAGATTCATCAATTTCATTATTTTCAAAGAATCAACTTTTAGCTTTGTTGGTCTTTTCAATTGCCTGTTCATTCATTCCTGGTTTTACTTCTCTCTACCTCCTTTCTCAGAATTTATTTGCTGTTTTTTTTTTAACTTTCTCGAAGTAGGTGTTTACATCGTTGATTTTTAGCCTTTCTTCTCCTTTTTATTTATTTTTTTAATTCAAATTTGGTTTATCAATGCATACTAGAAAATGCATTTTTATAACAAATTGTCCATAAATATGCAAAATGTCCCCTCAGGAGATCGACCAGGAGACCAGGAGTTCGATCACTCGCTATGATGTGCACTGACCACTAGGGGACAGAGCGGAATGAAGGAAGGCCCTGGCTGGCGGCCAGCAGCCGGGGAAGAGAGGCCCCCAGGCGGCAGCCAGAAGGCTATGATGGGCCCTGATAGCTGGCCAGGCCTAGGGACCCAACCTGTGCATGAATTTGTGCACCGCCCTCTATAATAAAAATTTGAAAAAGGTTGGGGTACATATTTGACAAGTTTGGGGTTTTAAAAAAAAAACTTTTCAATCCTTTTCTTAGTAAATTGCATCAAAGTGAGTCATTTTGTGTCTAAGCAGGAAAATGAAATCTAAAGCCCTCCTGAGGTCATACTCAGTCTGAAAAGCTATGTTTTGAGAAATTTACCCACATTTCCACTAAACAACAGCTAGTTTTCTTACAACTTGTGAACACACATAACATGTCATACCCTTTCTTCCCATACTTTGGTTAAAAAGTCCTTTACTTTTTTTTCCAGAATATAACTGACACTTTTTTTTCCCTTCATTGATTTATTCAACTTTTTTTTACTTAGTTGTGAAGACTTTCTAAGACTCCTACTCATTAGATAGGCCTTCATTCTCCTTTCATAACTTACAGTTTAATCAGCAATACAGTTTCTCACAAGGTAAAGTATCCAGTCCTTAAATTACATGCATTTTTCTTCCCAAATGTACTAACCTGTTTCATTTTTTAAAATTTTTTATTGTTTCAAGTATCACATATGTTTCCTTTTTCCCCCTTTGACCTCTCCCCAGCTGTTCCCACCCCCCTCAGCATATGCCCTCACTCCCCACTCTCTGTGTCTATGGGTTCTGCTTATATGCATGCATACAAGTCCTTTGGTTGATCTCTTACCCCCTCCACTCCCCCGCCTTCCCTCTGAGGTTGGACATCTGTTTGATGCTTCTATGTCTCTGGATCTATTTTTTGTTCATCAGTTTATGTTGGTCATTATATTCCACAAATGAGATCATGTGATATTTATAGCCTTTCTTCTTTTCTAATCTATGTATATAAAAAGCCAGTGACTGAAATGCCATAACGACTGCAACAACTGGTTGCTATGATGCCCACTGCGGTTCAGTGAACCGGCCAATGGGGGAGTGAAGCCAGAAGGCCAATCTCCCTCAGCCCCTCCCCCCAGCTTGCCCTGCCCCTGAATGGCCTGCAGCTTCTCCCCATGGCCAGTCCCACTCTGATCTCCCGCCCACCTCAATAGGAGGCAGGGCCGGCCAGCCAAAATCCTGCAGCCCCTCCCCACAGTTGACCCTGCCCCCAATGGGCCCCCATCACCCCATCAGCCTGCAGTCCCTCCCCTGAGACAGCCCCACCCCTGGTCACTCCCCCTACCCGAGTAGGGGTTGGGGCCACTGACAAACCTCCTGCAGCCCCTCCCCCCACCTAGCCCCACCCCAGATCAGTCCCCACACCCTGACCATTGGCAGGGCCAGCCAGCCAACCACCTGCAGCCCCTCCCCCCAGCCAGCCCGGCCCTGATTGGCCCCAATTAGGGTGGGCTGGCTGGCCAACCTCCTGCCGTCTCCTCCTCCCAGCAGGCCCAGCCCCGATCTGCCAATTGAGGTCAGGCCAGCTAGACCCCACTCCTGCACAAATTCATGCACTGGGCCTCTAGTATGTACATAAAAGGCTTTAAGCTCTAAGCCCTGCTTTAAATGCACTGGACAAGTAGTGATGTCATATTTTTACTATAATATAGTTCAAAATATTTTCCATTTTGAGTCCTTTGTACGTTAGTTATTTAGAAATATATTGCTTAACTTTCCAATATTTGGAGATTTCTAGTAGCTTTGTTATTGATTTCTATTTTAACTCCACTGTGGTCAGAGAACATATTCTGATTTCAGCCATTTAAAATTGAGACTTGCTTTGTGGCCCAGCATATGGTCAATTTTGATCAATAGTCCATGCACATTTGAAAAAAGATGTGTGTTCAACATTTATTGCATACAATGTTAATATATGTTAGAACATATTAGTCTAATTGTTCTTCTAAATCCAGACCTTTTTGTCTGCTTATTTAATCAGCTATTGTAAAAGGTGTACTAAAATCTCCAAACATGTTTGTAGAGTTATCTATTCATGTTTAGAGTTCTGGCAGTTTTTACTTAATGCATTTTGGAGACTGGATCTATTTTATTTTATACATACTAAATAAGATTTTCTAAAAACTTTTTGAATTGACCATGTAATCATTGTGAAATGTCTAGTATCTCTCATAATGCTTCCTGCCTTAAAGTCTAATTTGTCTTATACTAACTAGCACAAATAAATGGAGAAGCTTTATTTTAGTTCACGTTTATTTGGTATACTAGAGGCCCGGTGCACAGATTCATGTACTGGTGGGGTCTCTCAGACTGGCCTGCACCCTCTCGCAATCTGGAACCCCTCAGGGGATGATGGACTTCCAGTTTTGGCCTGATCCCTGCAGGCCAAGCTGAGGGACGCCATTGGTGTACGAATCTGTGCACTGTGCTTCTAGTATGCATGTAAAATCTTTGGTTAATTTCTTCCCGCCCTCCCCCCTGTCCCCTTCCCTCTGAGATTCATCAGTCTGTTCCATGTTTCCATGCCTGTGCATTGAGCATCTTTGCCCTGGTGGTCAGTGCACATCATAGCTACCAGTCGAATGGTCAAAAAGTTGTTCGGTCACTTAGGCTTTTATGTATATAGATAATTTTCAACATCATTACTTTCAAACATTCTATGTCTTAATTAAGGTATATTTCTTATAAGCGCACATAATTATAATTTGTTTTTAGATCCAGTCTGACAACATTTTTGTCCTGTTATGTATTTTAATTACACATATATTTTAAACTCCAAAAAAATGTTGTCCTTGTTTTGTATAGCCAATATTCATGTAGATTTATTCATATAAACTCTTTGTAGTTTTCTTCATTTCTCCTTGAATTACCTGTTCCCATTGGGGATGATTTTCTCTTCATTTAAATAACTCTCTTTAGAATTTGTTTCACTGCATGTCTGATAATTAGGAATTGTCTCAATTTTAGTTACTCTTAAACCTCTTTGAGAAAAAAAACTTCTGATTCACCTTCATTTTCAAAGAACTTTTATGTTATTGGAACATTTTATTTTCATGAGTTTGAAAATATCATACCATTGTCTTTTTTTCATCATTTTTAAAAAATATTTATTGTTGAGAGTATTATGCATGTCCCTCTTTATTTCCCCCATTGCCCTCCTCCATCCATTTCCTATCCCACCCCAGGGCTTGACCACCCAATTGTCTGTTTCCATAGGTAATGCATATATGCATGTAAGTTCTTTGGTTAATCTCTTCCTATCCCCCCTTACCTCTGAGATATGTCAGTCTGTTCCATATTTCCATGCCTCTACTTGTATTTTATTCATCAGTTTATTTTGTTCATTAGGTTCCTTCTTCGTTTATTTTGATTTTTAGATTTAATTGTTGATAGATATGTATTTATTGCCATTTTATTGCTCATATTTTTGACGGCTCTTTCTCCTTCACCTTTTCCTTCCTTCCTTCCTTCCTTCCTTCCTTCCTCCTCCTCTTCCTCCTCCTCCTCCTCCTCCTCCTCCTCCTCCTCCTCCTCTTCTTAAAGAAGACCCTTTAACATTTCTTGGAATACTGATTTAAGGATGATGAACTCCTTTAGCTGTCTCTTGCCTGGAAAGCCCTTTATCTGCTCTTCAATTCTAAATGATAGCTTTGCTGGGTAGAGTAATCTTGGTTTTGGGTCCTTGCTATTCATCACTTTGAATATTTCTTGCCACTCCCTTCTGGCCTAAAAAGTTTCTGTTGAGAAATCAGCTGACAGTTGTATGGGTACTTCCTGGTAGATAACTAACTGCTTTTCTCTTGCTGGTTTTAAGATTATCTCTTTGTCTTTAGCCCTTGGCATTTTAATTATGATGTGTCTTGGTTGTGGGTCTCTTTGGGTTCCTCTTATTTGGCACTCTCTGAGCTTCCTGGACTTTTAAGTCTATTTCTTTCATCAGGTGTGAAAGTTTTCTGTCATTGTTTCTTCAAATAGGTTTTCAATATTTTGTTCTCTCTCTTTTCCTTCTGTCACCCCCATAATGTGAATGTTGGTACACTTGAAGCTGTCCCAGAGGCTCCTTACATTATCTTTATATTTTTGGATTCTTTTTTCTTTTTGCTCTTCTTTTTGGGTGTTTTTTGCTTCCTCATATTCCACATCGTTGATTTAATTCTTGAATTCCTCTACTCTACTGTTGAATCCCTGTAAATTATTCTTTATTTTAGTTAGTGTATGCTTAATTTCTGACTGCTCTTTTTTCATGTCATTGACATTTTCACTAAGGTTCTTGAAATTCTCACTAAGATCCTTGAAAGTCTCTCTAAGTCCCTTGAAGTTCTCATTAAGATCCTTGAGCATCCTCATAACCATTGTGTTGAACTCTGTATCAAGTAGTTTGCTTGTTTTCATTTCATTTAGTTATTTTTCTAGAGTTTTCTTCTGTTCTTTCATTTGTGACATTTTTTGTCTTCACATTTTGGCTGCTTTTCTGTGTTTGTTTCTATATATTAGGTAGAGATCCTATGTCTCCTGGAATTGGTAGAGTGGATTTGTGTAGTAGGTGTCCTGTAGGTCTCAGTGGCTCAGCCTCCCTAGTCACTGGAGCTGGCATTCTAGGTGTGACCCTGTGTGGGCTGTGTACACAGTCTTGTTATAGTTGAGTCTTGATTCCTATTTGTGTCACTTGGAAGAATTGACCCCATGGCCAAATGGCTATGAGGACCATCTGTGAGACACCCCTATGGAGCAGGACTTGCTTCATTGGGGCTTTGGTGCTCACTGAGTCTTCCCCTTGAGTGTGTCACTTGTGGATGTATAGAGTTGTAATCTGGTATCGTCTGAAGCTATCCACTGGGAGCACTGGCTCTGAGGCCTCCTGGGAGGTGAAAAGTCAGCCATTGCCTTGGGCCACCCGGCAGGAGCTACAGAGTGATCTACAGATGGCTGCTACTTGCATTGGGCTTGGAAGTGCCCAGGCAAGGCCAAGCTGTAAAGCAAGGCAGGCTGGTTCTAGTGCCATGTCTTGAGCCACTTATTCATAGGCATGGGGCACACTGATGCCAGTTGATGCTTGTTTGAGAGATTTTAGAAAAGTAGAAGAAATATTTCAAAAATGTATACAGAACCACAAAAGACCCCAAATAGCCTGAGCAATCTTGAAAAACAAGAACAAAGTTAGCAGTATCATGCTACCTTATATCAAACTATACTACAGGGCCATAGTAATCAAAACAGCATGGTACTGACATGAAAACAGACAGAGATCAATGGAACAAACTAGAAAGCACAAAATAAGCCTATTCTTTTATGATCAATTAAAATTTGGCAAAGGAGATAAGAACATACAGTGGGGTAAAGAATGTCTATTCAATAAGTGATATTGAGAAAATTGGACAGATTCATGCAAAAAAGGAAATTAGACCATCTTCTTATACCACAAACAAGAATAAACTCAAAATAAATTAAAGACTTAAATGTAAGACTTGAGATCATAAAATCCTAGGAGAATACATAGGCAGTAAATTCTTGGACATTTCTCATAGCAATATTTTTTTCTTTTTATCTCTCTGGTCAAGGGTAATAAAAGAAAAATAAACAAAAGGTCCTACATCAAATTAAAAAATTCTTGCACAGAAAAAAACCCAACAGAATAAAGAGACAACCCACATATTTTCCAGTGATACATTTGATAAGGGATATATATCCAAAATTTAAAGAACTTATACTATGCAACACCAAAAACAAACAAAAAGTCTAATTAAAATATGGGCAAAGTATCTAAATAAGTACTTCTCCAAAGAGGATATACAGATGGCCAATAGTCATGTGAAAAGATGCTCAACATCACTAATCATCAGAGAAATGCCAATAAAAACCACAATGAGATATCATCTCATACCTATCAGAATGGCTATCATCAATAAATCAACAAACAACAATGTGGATGTGGAGAAAAGGGAACCTTCATGCACTATTGGTGGGAATGCAGATTGGTGCGGCCACTGTGGAAAACAATTTGGAGTTACCTCAAAAAATTAAAAGTGGAACTGCCGTTTGACCCAGCAATTCCACTTCTGGGAATATATCTGAAGAAAGCTAAAACACTGAATCAAAAAAAAATTATATATGCACCCCTATGTTCACTGAAACACTATTTATAGTAGCCAAAATTTGAAAGTAGCCCAAGCGCCCATTAGTAGATGAGTGGATAAAAAGTTATGAAATACTCCTTGGCCACAAAAAAAGAAGGAAATCTTACATTTTTCAACAGCATAGATGGACCTGGAGTGTATTATGCTAAGTGAAATAAGCCAGTCAGAAGAAAGACAAATACCATATGATTTCACTTATAATTGGAATCTAATAAACAAAATGGAAATAAACTCATAGATACAGAGAACAGACTGACAGCTGTCAGAGAGGAGGGGGCCTGGAAGACAGGGTGAAATACTTGAATTAAGCAAAAAATAAAACTCATAGACACAGACAACAGTATTGTGATAACTAGAAGGAAAAGGATGGGGCATGTAGAAAAGGGTAAACAGGATAAATGGTGATGAAAGGGGACTAGACTTTGGTTGGTGAACATACAATATAATATGTAGTTTATTTATTATAGAATTGTACACTTGAAAGCTATGTAGTTTTGTTAACCAATGAAACCTCAACAAATTCAAAAAATAAAATAAATAAAAATTAATTAAAAAAATATTTTAAAATTAATTAAAACAAAAAACATAGGAGCAAATTCTAGTGATGTTAGATTAGGAAATGGTTTCTTAGATATGACACTAAAAGCACATCAAGAAAATATATAGCTAGAGTGGCCATTATCAACAAGACAAGCAATAAAAAGTGTTGGAGAGGTTGTAGAAAAAATGAAACCCTCATTCACTGCTGGTGGGAATGTAGACTGGTACAACCACTATGGAAAGCAGTCTGGAGATTCCTCAAACAATTGAGAATAGAGCTACCATATGACCCAGCAATCACTCTCCTGGATATATACCTGAAAAACTTGAAATAATGTACTTGCAGATATATGCAACCCTATGTTCATTGCAGCATTATTCACGGTGGCCAAGACATTGAAACAACCAAAGTGTCCTGCAATAGAGAACTACATAAGGAAGGTGTGGTACATATACACAATGGAATACTACTCAGCCATAAGAAATAGCACCATTTGCAGCAACATGGATGGACCTTTGGAACTTTATGCTAAGTGAAATTAGTCAGAAAAAGCTAAGAACCATATGATTTCACTTATATGTGGGACAGAAAACTGAAACTCGTGAACACAAATAGCAGTGTTGTGGTTGCCAGAGAGAAGGGGGATGGGGGAGGAGGGGTCCTAATTTATGGTGACAGGGGAAGATTTGACTTTGGTGGTAGGCACACAGTGCAATATACAGATCTTGTAACATAGAAATCCACCCCTGAAACCTGTATGGTCATATTAACCAATGTCACACCAATAAATTTAATAAGTAAATAAAAAGATATATATATATATATACAGTACTACATAACATTTTAAAATTTTTATTGTTTGAAGGACACCATCAATAAAGTGAAAAGACAATTCACATAATCAAAGAAAATGTTTGCAAATCATATATTTGATAAGGGACTTATATCTAGAATATATAAATTATATAAAGACCTCTTATGATTCAATTATAGACATAAATCAATTTAAAAATAGGCAAAGAATATGAATGGACATTTCTCCAAATATATAAAAATGGCCAATAAGTACATGAAAAGATGCTCAAATTATTAGTCCTTACAAAATGCAAATCAAAACAACAAGAACCACTTCATATCCACTAAGATGACTATAATAAGCAAGTCATACAATAGCAAATGTTGGCCAGGATTGGGAAAAATTGAAACTTGGACATTGTTAGTGGGAAAGCAAAATGGTATAACAACACTTTTGTGTACAATTTGCCAGTTTCTCAAAAAGTTAATTATTGAGCCCAGCCAGTATCACTTAGTAGTTGAGCATCAACCTATGAACCAGGAGGTCATGGTTCAATTCATGGGCAGGGTGCATGCCAGGGTTGCAGGCTCAATCCCCAGTAGGGGTTGCGCTGGATGCAGCCAATCAATGATTATCTCTTGTCATTGATGTTTCTACCTTTCTCTCCCTCTCCCTTCCTCTCTGAAATAAATTATATATATAAATTAAACATTCAATTGCCATGTGAGCCAGCAATTTCTGTCTTAGATAACTATACAAGTAGAGGCTTGAAAACATGTCCACACAAAATTCATACATTAATATTCATAGCAGCCTTATTCATAATAGCAAGAAGTGGAAACAAATGTCCATCTGCTGATGAGTGATGAGCATAATATGATATATCCATAAAATGAAATATTATTCAGCAAAAAAATAATGAAGTATGCTACAACATGGATGAACCTTAAAACCATTACGCCAAGTAAAAGAAGCCAGACACAATGTGTGTTTCCACTCATATGAAATGTCTAGAATAAGCAAATCCATAGTGACTGAAATTAGATTAGTGGTTGCTAGTGTCTTAGGCTGGGATTTGGAATTGTTAATGGCTGCTAAAATGTATAGAATTTCTTTATGGGATGATAAAATGTTCTAAAATTAGATTCTGTTGATGGTTGCACAACTCTTTGAGTATACTAAAAACAATTGAATAAGTGACATCTTAAATGAGTGAACTGTATTTTCTGTGAATTATAGTATGATGTTATTTAAAAAAATAAACATAGTCATCTTTTGATAAATAGCCCATTGAGGACCAAATTTCTGGCCCAGCTTTATTTCAGGTAAAGTAACCCAGTATACACACTTTTTTCATATTTAAAATATATCATCAAATTTTAGCCATATATTTCAAAAAACAGAAATTCTTAAGAAGAGGAATATAAACATTGAAGCATGCTAAATAAATCATATTAGTATGACAAATTAGAATAAGTGGAAATGAATTAATCTGTAGTATCCTGGGAATTTATTGGCAGTCACCTTTATTTCTGATAATCAGGGAAACAAAGATCTGATAAATTGAAAATGATAAAATCAGTATTCTAAAACCCAATATAATAATGATATATAATATTGAAACTCAGAAAAAAAGAAACTATGGCACTGGGATCTTTATGAAAAAATGGTGGTATTTAAATGGACAGAACAGAAGAGGGAAACAGCATCAAGCAACCATTTATGTATCTAATATATGCTCAGGATAAGCCAAGGCATGGGGACAAATATAAGCATTTGCTTGAGATTCTGATGAGTCCAGAACCATTTGATGGTGAGCCTGCGTTAGAGACCTTTGTTTATGCATATCCAACAAATCAATCAAAACATATTCAAGGCCCAGAAGGTGTGGCTCAGTGAACCAGGTGGTCATGGTATGATTCCCAGCAGGAGCACATGCTCTAGTTGTGGGTTCGATCCCCAATAGGGGGCATGCAGGAGGCAGCCAATTGATAATTCTCTCCCATAATTGATGTTTCTATCTCTCCCTCCTCTTCACTCTGAAATCAATAAAAATATTTTTCTTAAAAAACATATTTGGGCCGAAACCGGTTTGGCTCAGTGGATAGAGCTTGGCCTGCGGACTGAAAGGTCCCAGGTTCGATTCCGGTCAAGGGCATGTACCTTGGTTGCGGGCATATCCCCAGTAGGAGATGTGCAGGAGGCAGCTGATCGATGTTTCTCTCTCATCGATGTTTCTAACTCTCTATCTCTCTCCCTTCCTCTCTGTGAAAAATCAATAAAATATATTAAAAAAAACACTTAAAAAACATATTTGGCACCTGATAAGTAAGGCAACATATGAATATCCTTTATTCCAATGAGGTAGGGGGTATTATAAACTGTGTAGATCCATCCTTGTATCTTGAGGCAATTTAGTTAATAAAATCATCAAGAGCAGCCTTAAAAAGAGAAGGGTGTTGGAAAAGGGCAGCACTGAGCTGGAGGTCTTAGTGCTCTGGTTGCCAGGCAGCCACCCTCAGGCCCTCTTTTGTTACCGTGGTGATATTGGAGAGCTTACCGAAATACTCTTTCAGATAGCGTCTGAACTCTCCAAATCCTTTTAGCACCAAGTAGTCATGCCACTTCCATTTCCTCCTCCCCCACATCTCTACCCACACCGTCATAATCTTATGAATTCAATGAACCTACAAGTATACCTCAAATGCCCAATATCCAAGGCCAGAAAATGACAATGATTTTCCTACCCAAGCAAAAATCAATGAAAGGATAGTTAAATAAATGAGAATATCAAACAGGGATATGCAATTAAAAATATCAAAATAAAAATAACCAGAACAAGGTTATTCAAATAA
>NW_005871050.1:29488179-29529355 GCF_000147115.1 Myotis lucifugus | reverse complement strand
ATCCAGGCTCTGTCCAACTTCATCTCATAAAAAGAACTTTGGCTTAGTAATCAGTAGTTCTGATGCTATATCACTTAATTCTCTGTGAACTTGGCCATGTTGGTCCCCTTTTCTGGGCTGAAACTGGCAGTCCAATGCTGCCTGCCATTCCTGCCTGCTGCTCCTGGTCATCCTGGCCCCACTGCTGCTGCTCAGTAGGCTCGCTGCTGCTCTGCTACGGTCTCTGGGTTGTGGCAGCCAGCCATGAGCCCTACATCTGGCACCCGTTGGTCAGCTGAGTGACACTCCCGCTGTAGGAGCACACTGAACACCAGGGGGCAGCTCCTGTTGGTCAGTGTGCACTCAAACGGTCACTTAGGCTTTTATATATAAAGCTCTTTTTGGCGCCAATAGCATGCATGTGTTTCCATCTGTCATTGTTGATTGTGAATTTGGTTGACACTTCTATTATAGAGAAAGGGCAAATAACGATATTAAAATATTTCTTCTAATTTCGTTTCAATGTGCACAAATTCATGCACTGGGCCTCTAGTAAATAATAAATCAGTTTCTGCTCTCAAAATGCTTACAGCTAGCTAAATTACTGGTTCTTAAACAAGGGCAATTTTTACCCACAGGGGAGATTTGTCAATGTCTGGAGATATTTTGGGATGTCACAACTGAGGGGTGGGGGTGGTGCCACAAGCATCTGGTGGGCAGAGGCCAGGAATACTGCTAAACATCCTCCAGTACACAAGATATGACCACAACAAATAATTTTCTGGCCCAAAATGTCAAGAGTGTCCAGATTGAGAAACCCTGAGTTAGAAAGACAAGCTACATACATTAGAAGTTGTTGTTTTTTTATTACAAGATATTAGGTGATAACAGTTAAATGTGTGATATATACAAGGTGATAAAAATAAAAGAAAGGTCATTATAATTCAAATTATACTTCAAAGCAACAATAATGAAAACAGCATGGTATTGGCAGGAAAAACAGACTCATAGACTAATGGAACAGAATTGAGAGGCCAGAAATAAACCCACTTGCATATGGGCAAATAATTTTCAACAAAGGAGGCAAAAATATACAATTGGAAAAGGAAAGCCTCTTCAATAAATGGTGCTGGGAAAATTTAAAAGCCATATGCAAAAGAATGAAAATAGACTGACCTTTATCATGCAAAAGAATGAAACTAGACTGATCTTTATCACCCTACATAAAAATTAACTCAAAATAGATCAAAGACTCAAATTAAGACCAGAAGCAATAAAATACATAGAATAAAACATAGGTACTAAATTTATGGATCTTGGTCTCAGACAGGATTTTATTAATTTGACCTCAAAGGCAAGAGAAGTAAACATAAAAATAATTGAATAAAGCTATTTCAAACTAAAAAGCTTCTATGCAGCAAAATAAACTGTTGACAAAACAAAAAGGCAAACCACCAAATGGGCAAAGATATTTGTAAGCAAAACCTCTGATAAGGGGTTAATATCCAAAATATATGAAGAACTTATACAAATCAACAACAATGACACCAAAAAAAAAATCTAATTAAGAAATAGGCAGAGGACCTAGACCAGTGATGGCAAACCTATGACACGCATGTCAGAGGTGACACACGAACTCATTTTTTTTTGGTTGATTTTTCTTTGTTAAGTGGCATTTAAATATATAAAATAAATATCAAAAATGTAAATCTTTGTTTTACTATGGTTGCAAATATCAAAAAAAAATCTATATGTGACATGGCACCAGAGTTAAGTTAGAGTTTTTCAAAATGCTGGCACGCCGAGCTTAAAAGGTTCGCCATCACTGCACTATACAGTTGAAGTGTTATAGAAATGTACATTTGTAACCTATATAATTTTATTAACCAATGTCACTCCAACAAATTTAATTTTAAAAAATTCAAAAAAAACAAAGGTCATTCTAGAATGAATTGGTATGGGAGGCTTCATGAAAGAAGTGGGACTCAAGCTGTAATATGTCACTCTTCTCAAATCAGAGGAAAGCCTACAGAACCTGGCTACTTTTCTGACTTCATCTCCTACCATTGTCCCCTTACCCCTCCTCTGACTTTTTCATTTCCTTAAAAATATCAAGTATTTTCCTGTCTCATAAAATCTGCTTTTACTGTTCCCTGTGATTCAAGCATCCTTTCCTATAATATCTATATACTCACTTCCTATAGGTCTCTGTTCTGTTCAATTTCTTAATATCTAGAGCCCTACCCTAATCATGCTCTATATAAAATATTAATTCATGCCTCATCCACTTCCTTTCCCCTTATGTGTTTTGGTCTTCATAGCAAGACTGTACCTGGCCCAGAGCAGATACTCAAGAAATATGTGTACAATGAATGAATTCATTAAATATAAATAATGGCATATTCTCCCATCCCAAGCAATGAGAAAAAGCTTGACTAAAGGAGCATGAGTACTGTTATCCCCATCTCCTTAGAATAGTGCCCGCCTCATAGTAGGGACTTCATAAATCTATCTATATAATAGGCGAATATGCAAAGTGTCCCCACGGGAGTTCAACCAGGAGACCGGGAATTCTATTGTTCACTATGATGTGCGCTGATCACCACGGGGCAGCACAGAAAGAAGACAGACCCTGGCCGGAAGCTACCAGCCAAGGAAGGGAGGCCCTGCTGAAAGCCAGAAGGCCCCGATTGGCCATGATCACCAGCCAGGCCTAGGGACCCTACCCATGCACAAATTTCGTGCACTGGGCCTATAGTAGTAAATAAATAATGATGAAATAGAAGCAAAGGGAGACTAATATAATTAAAAGAAGCCTATAGCCATCTTCGAAATGAATTCTTAAGGCAATTACTACATTCTTTGTATACTAATACATCTGGGTACATATAACATGTTTTATTTTCAATTCTGGCTATTACCAGCTTTCTCACTTTACATTCATTCCATATATGGTAGGTCCTCAGGTTAGGTCAGAGATCCATTCCTATGGCGCAACATAACGCAATGTTTGCTGTAAGTCAAAACCCACCTACATAAGCACCTACGTCACTCACATGGAGCACATACACAGCAGTAATAAAGTGAAACAATAAAAAAAAAAAGAAAAGAAAGATAACAATTCCTGACCTTTACTTGTGGTAAATAAATAATAAAAAACATAAAGCACATATGTACATATGTCAAAATGACGGAACTTTATTTTTTTATAAATAAATGGGAGATGGCAACATAACCACAAAACGACGTATGTTGAGTCCAACGTAACCCGAGGACTGTCTATATATTCTTTGTAGTTTAGAGATAGTTTCTGAAATTCTATATCCTAGCTGTACGTTAAGCCAGGTATTGTTTAAAACATAAATACATTTTTAAATTTATGTTTATTGTTGAAAGTATTACAGATGTCCCCATTTTCCTCCTTTTTACCCCCTTCACCCCGTCTCACCTCCTCCCCCCACAAGCTTTCACTGCAGTATTATCTGTGTCCATGGCATATAAATTATTTGGTTAATCTCTCCCTGCCCCTCCTCCCCACTTGGCAGCTTTTTAATTTTCTGTCTTCATTTGCACTTAATCACTAATTCATCCGCCTGCACTCTACAATTATACTAATGATAATAGCAATCGTAACTAACATTTATGGACTTTTTGTGTTAGAAATTGTCCTGAAGGCTGTGGATATATTATCTGGTTTCAATCATACTACAGGAAACCCATGTTATCACATTTATGTATATTAACCAACTCTAATTTACTTTCTGTTCCTGGTCCAAGGCCAAACCCCCGAAAACAATGAGAAATGATTACTTGCACCCCACTTCCAGTCACCTTCTCTTTTACATTGCGTCTGGGGTCCATCCTTTCTTGAAGAGTCACTGAGTGCTCCTCCCCCTCCTTCTTGTTAAACTTTGGCAACCATGGCAACCAATGCTTTTCCTGGTAGTCCGCAGGTAACGCGGCCACCAGGGGTCGGAGGTCCCGCGACGTAACCACGCGTGCGTGCGAAGCCTAGTAACCTGACCTCTAAGTTGAGAGCGCGCCTACCAAGGGGCGGGGCTAAAGAGCTGACGTGTGCGCGCGCAGATAGTGACTGAGCGGGAGCTTTGGCCAGTCTGAGGAGACAGAGTAGTGTTCTTCGTACTCTCGCTCGCACGCGCTTGCGCTTCTTCTTAGTCTCTCAGCTTTGGACGGGGCAAATTAGGTTTTGGGAATGAAGAGTGTACGCAATTTCCTCACCATGCCTGGTGAGTTAGACCAGCCTCAGGCAGGCGCCTCACATGCTGGGATGGTCCGGCAGGATTCTGAGGTAAATGGGCCTTGGGTCCCGGGAGGAGTGAGGCCTAAAGCCGGTGCCCTAGGGCCGAGGTCCTGGATCCAAACAGTTCTTGAGCAAGTAAGAGACTCGCCTCTCCAGTGGGTCACCCCCTCGGAGGTAGCTCCTGTCGCTGTGCTGGCCGTCCAACGGTACCTGTTAGAAGACGAGCCGGGAGACATACTTCCCAAACCGTCCCGTTACGGCTATGATGTGACCATCTCAGACGGGGTGTACCAGGAGAAATGCTGCCTCCATCCCAGACTGAACTTCCTGGTGTCTAAAAATATCCTGAGACCTGGCATCAAAATGAGAATTTTCAGAGTCTCGTGTCTTTACAACGAGAAAAGGTTAGGCCAGGGAATCCTGTGCATTGATAACATCGACTGTAAGGAGGAGACCTTGGACACCATTTCTTTAGCAACTCCCTTCAGAAATAGTGCGCACCAGGAAATACCGGAAAGACCCTTAAGAGGCGGGAAGAGTCATTACCTGGCCCTGTGGAATAACGAAGACCCATATGGAGATATCTGGTTAACGAACAAGCAACCTGAGGAATACAATTTCAACAGTAAGTAATTGGAGGAAACCACGGGATGGGGTGTAAAAATAGTTTTGGGGTGCTTATGTTAATGGGAAAGGAAGTGGGAATGTCTTGGTATTGTTTATTGGAAGTGCTAGACAGTTTTTCCTCAGTGACAGGGAGACGCTCGCTTAATGAAATTTGCACAGCCCTTGTCTTGCTTTGATTGTATAAGTGGCTGTTCAGAAAGTGTCTGAATAATCTTAATTTTTAAAAATTACATCTTAAACTGATCTGTCAAACTTAGGGGTGTTGCAGTCAGTAGTCCTAAGTGATCATTGTACGTTTGACCAGTGGAATTGATCTTAACGTCATTACCATTCCAGTTGTGGAAATAGTACTGTGTTGGTTAGAGTGTCTATTAATTTGAATTAGAAATAAAAAGTTGTAAATATTTGTGGTTTTGTGTGTTTTGACCTTCATTCAAAAAAGAATGTTCTATGATTTATTCCTTAATAATTTACATTAATGAAATGCCATTTTATGTCTTTGAGTGTAGCAGTTATGTAAATAATTGCTTTTTGAACTTGTGATTTTGTGGAAAGACTTGAAATTCTCATGTTTATTTTTCTTATGACCACGGGTAATGCTGATCTGAGTTCAATTCTTCTGGGTCAGAGATAGGAAGTTAACTTGAAAATGTCAGCTGGTCATCAGCAACAGCTCTAAAATATGTTTTATCTTAAAACAATGAAGTAAAGGGAATGATTATATTATGGGCATGTACATGTATGGAATGGGGAAGAAATAAAAATGGAAAAAATACAAGCAAAAGTGTTAGAGGGAGAAAGACGATAATTTCTACATTACTGTTTTTCAGGTGTTTGGGATTTTGTTTTAGTTTTTGTGTTGTTTTTTTTACATTGGGCTCATAATACTAGACCATAGTTAATCTTACTATGATGTGTAACAGCAACAAACTTGAAAGTGAAAAGATAACTGCTTCAAAAATATGCAGTTCAAGTGATATTCAGTTGTAAGGGGGGGGGGAATGTTACAGAAATGGGTAGCCAATGGTTATTTAAATAACTTAAGTTTTAAAGGCAAGATAGTAGTTTCAGAGATGAACTAATGGAACGATTTTTTATCTCAGTGGTGCATTACTATTATAGGGGTTGATCATTTTTATTTTTAGAATTTAATCTATAAATGAAAAATGGTACTCTAGAAGAATTTAGGCAATAATAATTTGCAAAAATTGGATTTCACTTTTCTGATTATGAAAGTAATATATGTTCATTATTGAAACCATATTTTTATTACAAAAGGCAATGTCCATGTGCTAAAAATCCAAAGGTTTAAAAAAGTACATTGTATTAAAAATTTAAGACCCACATACAGTAAAATTTTGATGAGAAAATCTAGAAGTAGGTATATTGGTGTTCTTTCAGGATTGCTATATGTTTGAAATTTTTAATAAAATGTTGGGGTGGAATGAAAGGCCCCTTTTACCTCCTTCTATGCCTTCAGCTTTCTTCTCAAAACTCCAAATTGTCCGCCATTTGGTGTGTAATTTTACAAAAAAATAATTATTTGGTGTCACATGATTTGCAATTTCCACTTATCTTAAACATTTTTAATGACATCTTCATACACTCTTCCGTGTTATGGATGTATGATGATTTATATAATCACTAGAACCCCCATGCATGAAATTCGTGCAAGGGGCTCAGCCCTTGCAGCCCCGGTTGCCTTGGCTGGCCCTTGCGACCCCAGCTGAACGTCCGGAAGGTCATTCGGCTGTTCTATATAATATGTGGATATATGATATATACACACAATCTATGACATATATAGGATTCCCATGTAATGAGTAATTTTTAATTTTAGGAAGTTGGTGTGGTGTGTTTTTTTTTCAATTTTAGATCCAAGGCTGAACATCATTAAGATATATACATATGTGCTCACTGTGTTTAATTATTTCTGTTGAATGGATGGATTCCTAAAGTGAAATTGCTTGTTTAAATATTTGGCCCTAGCTGGTTTGGCTTAGTGGATAGAGCGTTGGCTGTGGACTGAAGTGTTCAGGGTTCAATTCAGGTCAAGGGTACATGCCCGGGTTGTGGGCTCAATCCCCAGTAAGGGGCGTGCAAGAGGCAGCCAATCAATGATTCTCTCTCATCATCCATGTTTCTATCTCTCTCCCTCTCCCTTCCTCTCTGAAATCAATAAAAATATATTTAAAAAATAATCATTTCTCTTGATAATTATAAAATATAAGCCTAAGAACTTTTCAAAGATACTTTTTTGTTTTACATTCTCTTTGTATGGTACCATTTTGCTATGGTTGCGTTCTTTTTGTTCACTTATATCTGATATTTTAACCAATAAAATATAATTTTGAAATTACCACGAGATATTAAGGAGGATTTTTTTCTTTTTTGTATTCTAGATACCAAAATAATTTCTCTTGCTCACCTTGAAATGAGCTGGACTAAGAGGACGAATTATCCTGCTTTGCTTGTGAGAATCATGTATAAATCAAGACTAAGATACTATGGAAAACCCGATAAAAAGATGATTGAGCCATACCAGGTATAAATAAGATAAGCGAGTACATGTTAATTTAACAGGTATAGGTTATAACTTACAGAACTGACTCCATATTAGAATAATGTATGTTTAAATAACATTTTAACTTAAATTTAATAATTTTTAAAATGTACATAGATGTTTATTTGAAGGTATTTTTCTAATGTAATTTCTTATAAAAATAAATTCTTTTTGTATTGACAACCTTTAATTCCTTGATCCAGCCGGTCTCCTTCACACCTTTTTATATATCTTCAACCTTTTCCTCTCTACTGTGCTTTCCATACCAGAATATAAATATACTTTAGTCTCCCATTTTAAAAAAGGAAAATAGATTGTTAAGGGCAGGAAAAGAGGGAGACATATGTGATGCTCTTTGTGATACTTTAAGCAATAAAACAATTAAAAAAATAAAATAAAATAGGAAAGTTAAAAAGAAAAAGGAAAATATTTATCCTTTAACCTCAGATTCCTCTATTCACTCTCTCCTCTTCAGGGAAGCTCCTTGAAGAAGTAATCTACACTAGATGTTTTCACTTACTTGCCTCTCATTTACTTCTCAACACAATTAGTTTGGCATTTTCCTTCAACTGGTCACTCACTAGAAACCTAATTGTCAAATCCATCTGACACGTTTCTGCTATCTTGACTGTCTGTGCCATATAACGCTGATGAGAATACTTTCTTGATTTCTGTCCTTTTTTACTTAATATTTTACTTTATATTCACTGTTATCAAAAATTATTTTGGGTGTTTCATTCAACTTTTAAAATAAAAGTTGTGTATTCTTTTAAAGAATTTGGAAAATGTAGAAATCTATATAAGTAAGACTGATAAATAATATCACCCCAAATCATACCAGAATCACTGTTTGCATTATAATGTGTTTTATTCCTTTTTGTATGTATATATCATATATCCACACACATATATTCTATATATGCACATATCTATGATATCATGTGTATAATATATTTCATATTTATTTGTATATGTATGCATGCATGTCTTATACTTCATATGACTATGTCATTTCGTATTAAATTAACTTACAAACTGGCAATTATATAGCACATAAAATTTTATATTAGTCAACATTTTCTTAAGTATTTTCTAATATCACTAAAATTTCTTCATTATGACTTTTCATAGTTATAGATTCTTTCATATATCATAAATTATTTAGTCATTCCCCTACAGTTTTACTTCCTCAGTCTTAAAATTTTAACAGCCTGTAGATAAAAGTAACAAATATGTGTGTGCTTTTACTCATCTTTTCAGACCTTTTTGGAAGTTGCTGACAGTTCAGGAACTGTATCAGTGATCATGTGGAATGCCCTGTGTCCTGAGTGGTATAAATGTTTGCGGGTTGGCTCAGTTCTTCTGCTTCAAGATTATTCTGTTAAAAAGAGTTTTCCATTCAGGCTGCAGCCTCTCCCTGTGGATCCACAGATCAAACTAATTTCTACTATGGGTTAAGTATTCAATGCATTTTGTTTCTTTTATGACTATATATTTTTTTTATAAATCTGCAAAGTACCATATCAGCCAAAGACTCTTAAAAATTACTAAAGCTGTTAGAACCTGACAAACCTTTAAATTCCTGTATCGATAAAATTTCCAATCAGTCACTTAATGGGTATATTTATTTATTATTGCATTTATTAAGAAAAATTATCTGAGCAATTCATTGTTTATTAACAAGCTCCACTTGGGATTACTTATTTTTATTATCTTTTATTTTTCATTATAATATTAAGTTAATGACTTGAATGTAATTTTTGTTACTATGAGCTACTATTCAAAAGGGCTTTTTTGAAATAATTTCAAACTTACATAAAAATTAGAAGAATAGTATAAAAGATTCTATATACCCTTTACACAGATTGAACCATTGTTAACATTTACCTTGCCTTTATCATTCTCTCTCTCTCTCTCTCTCTCTCTCTCTCTCTCTCTTTCTCTCTCTCTCTCTCTCTCTCTCTCTCTCTCTATATATATATATATATATATATATATCCTAATTTTGTCATCTAAACCATTTTAGAGTAAGTGGCAGCCATTATTCATACCTCTTTACCTTTAAACGTATCATTAATCTTTCAGTATGTATTTCCTAAGAACAAGAACACTCTAGTACATAATTACAATACAGTTATGAAAATCAGAAAATTTAAAATTAATACAATACTGTTATCTAACCTATAGCCAATATTCAAATGTTGCCAATTGCTGCAATTTTGAAAGGGCTCTTTCTAATTAGTATAAAAATCAAAGTTATGACATCTTTGCATCACCCTAAATATTTTGGGAGCATTAGAATTAATATATTAAGTGATTGCTTTAAGAGTTGGATATGATATTTTCTTGCATTTCCATTTTTCAAAATTGTGAATTACATCAATCAAAAGGAATAAGTATTGTTTTGCTTATAATAGTTTTATACTGGACCTGTATTTCTATATATTCTAAATTTCCTAGCTAATCCGTTAAGCTTAATTACTCAGAGAATGTTCAGACAATGTAACCTTTATTCATTGTTTCCTTAAATATATGTTTATTTTGGAAAACCTCAGATGATTAACAATAGAAGGACATGCCTGAATGAACCATAAGTTTATAGAATGTTTTTCAAAATAATTAGTAATATGGGAACTATAAAATAAGACCCCAACAAATTACCATTTTGTGTCACTAGACTGACAAATAATAAGAAACTTGATGATACCAAAATTTGGAGAGGATGTGGATCAATGGGAAATCTTATCCACTGTTGATGAAACTATAAAAAGTTCTTTAATTTAAAATAGTTTAGAATTATCCTGCCAAGGGAGATATTTGCATATTTTACAATTCTGGATTTCCCTCCTAAGTATAATACATTAGAAAACTCTTGCTTGTGTACACAGGGAGATATGTACAAAAAGTTCATCATGGCCCTCTTTATAGAAGCAAAAACTGGAAATAATCTAGATTTTGTCAACATGATAATGGTTAAATAAAATTAAAGTATGCCAACATCCAGGAGCATTATTCAGCAATGACTATAAGAAAAAAACTGCTATGTGCAACTGCATGAATAAATTTTGGGACCATAATGTTAAAGGAAAAAAGTAGCCCTAGAGTACTGTATATTATATGATTCCATCCATTAGAGTTCAAAAACAAAGAAATCCAAACGGTATTTTGTTTGGACAAAAACACATAAGTGATTAAATATCCTTTTTTTAAAATTAAGTTGATGATAAAACATAAAATTTAAGGTATGTTTAACTTTTGGTGGGGAGATAAGTGGATGTGACAATGTAGCAGTAGGTAAAGAAAGCTTTTGATAATGGCCTTGTTCTTAAGTTTAGTATTGGGCTCAAAAGTATTCAGTCTATTTTTTTCCTATGCAATTTGTACACATGTATATTATTTTATGTGCATTAACTATAATATTAAAATGATATATTTGTTTTTCAGAGGTCTGCCTGAACCTTCGAGATCCTCCAACTAATATAAATATCATTCCAGAAGGGCAGGTGAAACCAGAATGGAGATTGCCAAAGTTAAATCATCGCTTTATCACAAGGTAAAATAATTTCTTATAAAATATTTTATAGGTCAGTTTTGCTCAGTGGCTAGAGCGTCGGCCTGTGGACTGAATAGTCCCAGGTTCGATTCTGGTCAAGGGCATGTACCTTGGTTGCGGGCACATCTCCAGTAGGGGGTGTGCAGGAAGCAGCTGATTGATGTTTCTCTCTCATGGATGTTTCTAACTCTCTATCCCTCTCCCTTCCTCTCTGTAAAAAATCAATAAAATATATTTTTAAATAAAAATAAAAAAATAAAATATCCTATATAATAAAAGGCTAATATGCAAATAGACCAAACAGTGGAACAACCGAACAACCAGTTGCTGTGATGTGCACTGACCACCAGGGGGGCGTGTGCAGAACATGGCGGGTATTGGCCGCGATGGGATGGTGGAGTTGGTGAACGGGGGGGGGGGGGGGGGGGCGCGGGGGTGGTGACCAGACCAAGGACCAAGGCGGGGCGCCAGTTGCTGTCATTGGGGCAAGCCTCTGGTCATTGGGGCAAGCCTCTGGTGGTTACTGCAAACTCTTTGCTCCCTTGCGCCACAGTCCTGCCCAGCGCTCGCACCTGTCACCGGTGCCAGCCACACTCGCACCCACTGCCAGGGCCGGCCCTGCTTGCACCCACAGCCGGCACTGGAGCCAGCGCTCACATCCACTTCTAGTTCCCAGCGCCAGTCCTGATCACTTGGCACCATCATGAGGTGCCAGCAGCAACTACCGGCCCTGATCACCCCTGAGGACTTCTCCACCTCCTCCTGCTCCTGAGGGATGATCAGGGCAGCAGCCGCCACTCACACCTGCTGATGGTGCCAGCCCCGCTTGCACCCACTACTGGCGCCCATCCCAATCACCCCGTACTGTCAGCAGATGCAAGCGGGGCCAGCACCATCAGTGCGTGGGAGCAGAGGCTGCCAGATCTGGGCTGCTGGCAGACAGGGGACTAGGGGCCGCAGCAGGAGGGGATGGGCAGGGGTATGGAGAATGGACCAAGACCGGCCCCTGTGCCTACTGCAGCCTTGTGGTCCACAGTTCCTTTCAAGGTGCACAAATTCATGCACTGGGCCCCTAGTCTTAAATAATTTTCAATGTTAGTCACTGAAATAAAATATTATAATTTGCTCAAAATCTACCCGAAATTTTGCTATATTAATTATGTAAATGTACATTTACACAACCATAGTTCTAAAATACTTTTTCACTGTTTAAAGATACAATATTTATTTAACTATTTGTTTTTTTAGGTCAGAACTGGATGATATACCAGAAAAGCAAATCTGTGATGTTGTTGGCGTTTTAGTTTTTGTAGGAAGGGTCCAGCGGTTAAAAAAGAAAGGTAAGCTTTTGAAATTGCAAGTAATAAAAAGGATTTTAGTGAATAGTTCTGTGTTTATATGTGCATAATCAGTTACCTTCATTTATTCTAATATTATATCTATATAGAATACGGTGAAGATTTTTGGTCATATCGCTGGATTCACATTGCTGACGGGACTTCAGAACAACCATTCATTGTGAAACTGTTTTCTACATCTCAGCCAGAAATCTTTGAAAATATTTGCCCAAGTACTCAGTTCCAATATCTTTATCTTTTTATTTTTTCAAGTGGGAGCATTAACTTTAAAAATGTTAAACTTAATTATAGAGGGTCATGATACTGAGTTAGCAAATTCAAGCTATCTGATATCATGTTTAATTTTTTCTATATTAATATTATATTTGGTATTATGTGTTAACCACCTTCTGGTTTTTTATTCAGAATTAATTTGGGATTGAACTAGTTTTTCAGAAAATAGGTGCTCTTATTCTCATTGTTAGCATTTCAGACATAAAAGCATGAGATTCAGTGAAACTAAAACATAGGTAGTCAATTTCCTTTGTATATACTTGGAAAGACAATGAAGACTTTCCTAATGTTGAATTAATTGGTAGGAGATTGGCAGGCTGTGTAATTAGATTTGACAATGATAAGTATGATTCCATTTGAGTATTAAATTAGTATTAGGTTGGTGGTGTTATAACAGCTGGTTAATATTTTACTTACTTTGTCATTGACCTTTTCCCCTTGCATTCATTTAGATATATAGGTGTTTTTTCCTCACTAATTTTATTTATTTGAAAACATTTTAGAAGTACCCTATTATACATTTTATATAACAAGTTAGTTTTTATATCTATTATAAGAAAAAAGTATACATAATACTTTTTAACAACTTCAGTGAATTTTTCCTTCTTTGATTTTGTAGTATCAAGCTATTTTAGATATGATGTGCTATTTTACTATTTTCTAAATGATTGATTATATGAATTAAATACCGATTGTTAAATATTTGTTACATTAGGGAAACTCTCAGTCTTGGCTACATGCAATTTTTTTTAAATCAGCAACATTCCCAGCTGGCGTGGCTCATTGGTTGAGCGTCGACCTGTGAACCTGGAGGTCGAGGTCATGGTTTGATTCCCGCTCAGGGCACATACCCCAGTTGAGGGCGTGATCCCCAGTGTGGCACATGCAGGAAGCAACTGATAGATGATTCTCTCTCATTGATCTTTCTACCTCTCTCTCCCTCTCCCTCTCCCTCTCCCTCTACCTTTCTCTCTGAAATCATTTAAAAATACGTTTAAAATAATAAAAATAAAATCAGCAACATGGTAGAAATTATAGGTCAGGAGACTTGGAGACCTTGTACAGAGCTGTTCTGCTACCTCTTTATTCTCTATTGCAAAACAGTATTATACACTATGCAGATATTATCTCATTATATTCCACCCTCTATTTGTGAGATTATTTTTTTAAGTACAACTTACTATAACCAAACCTTACCCCAACTACTGGGGGAGAGGGCAGAAAGACAGCTTTAGCAAAAACAAAGGCCTGGTCTTCCAAGGTGAGCGGGGCTATATAACTTCTCCAAAGGCATAAATGATTGGTAGCAATGACCTCTGGTAACAATTCTATTACCTCATGTTAGATGAGTTTTATTAACAGGTTTCTCTTTGTAGTCACTTTAAACAACAAACTGACACAAGTTTTACAAAATGCTTTTTCACAGAAATGTTGCCAAGCATGCATGTTCTATTTCTTGTGAGAATATATATATATATAAAGGTTTGTATGGACTTTGGTGAGATTTTCTCTAATATAGCAATTGACAACAATTACAATTTATTTTCATCTTTTGACCAAAAATGAAGGGGGAAAAATCACTTAATGAATGGTGAGTATTAAGGGGGTTTTAGGCCTATGAAGGGGAACATGACTAAGGGTCTTCTGTAGTAATACCCAAATTAGTTGGTAGTAGGGGACCTGTTTTAATTTTTAAGAAAGTGAAGAACTAAGGGAAACTAATATTGAATGTTTACTATGTATCAAATGCTCATAGATGTTATCTCATTTTGTACTCCCAGTTACCTTTTAAAGAGTTGGTGTTTTTTTACAAATTTATAGGTAAGGAAACAAAGGTCCAGTGGGTTAAGTAATCTCCTGGATGTCAAACAGCTATTAAGTGTTAGATATGAATGTATGATTATTTTTTAATCTATACCCGAGGATATTTTTTCCATTGATTTTTCAAAGAGAGGGTAAGGGAGGGAGTGAAAAAAAATATCAACGTGAGAGAGATGGCCAGGGTGAACATGCAGCCGAGGTACATGCCCTCGGCCAGGAATCAAACCCATGACCCTTGGATTCACAGGCCGATGCTCTAACCACTGAGAAAAACAAGCCATGTCTGATTTATTTTTTTTTTTAATATATATTTTATTGATTTTTACAGAGAGGAAGGGAGAGAGATAGAGAGCTAGAAACATCGATGAGAGAGAAACATCGACAGGCTGCTCTGCACATCTCCCACTGGGGATGTGCCCGCACCAGGTACATGCCCTTGACCGGAATCGAACCTGGGACCCATGACCTTGGATTCACAGGTCGATGCTCTACTCACTGAGAAAATTTGGCGATGTCTGATTTTTAACAGCCATGAAATTAGAATAAGATATTTTGTTAATGCTACTCTATCAACATCTTTAACCATGAATACTCACATATTTGTACAGTTTTTTGAAATAAAAGAAACACAATACATATTAAGAGAACTATTCTTAGTCATTTGAACAGATTTTCTTTATTTTTATTGCTATAAAATAAAGATCTAGTAAATATAAGATGAAGAAAATGAATTTATATATCATGCTCTAGGAAAATATTTATTCTCAAGTGAGAACTTACTGTTATTGTGAGATTAGAAGTATTTACATTTATTTCTTTATTTCCTGGTTTGCAAGACTATAACTGTTTTGCCATGTAAGGAGTTAAAATTTTTAAAAACTGTTGGATTAATGAAATTTTCCCAAATAAACTGATAGATATTTAAAAATAATTGATAGCTCTTGAAAGTAATTCAAGTCTGAAGACATAATCTTATTTTCAGTTATTCTTTTTAGCCTATCAAGTTTGTTAGCAAGGTGAACAAAAATAATAGGCAACAAGCCTTGTCATTGAGGCTTAAAGTCTACTTAAGGTCAACATATATAAACTATTTTTCCTAAGCAAATTGAAATTAATACTGTATAGCCTTATCTGGTGGAAGGAGTCAGAGTACTTTAGGAATCAATGTTAAATTGAATTAATCAGTGAAAACATCTTGGAGAAACTAAGCCTTTTTTCTCTTTAGGAAATAATTGTTCACATTGTATTGTGTGCCCCATTAGAAAGACTCTTGCACTCTTCAACTGTGCAGCAAGTAGTGACTTCAGTTAGGTGCAGCTGTTGTATATTCTAAAGGAAAAGTAAGTGTTAAGTCCCTTATCTAAAGGAAAAGGTAAGTGTTAATCCTTGTTGCTTCAAGTGTGGTCAAGGGATTGGCAGCACTAGTATCACCTAGGAACTCATTAGAAATGGGAATCTCATATCCTACCCTAAAACTACTGGATCTTAATTTGCATTTTAATAATTGTCCTAGGTGATTTCTATATTTATTAACTTTTGAGAAGCACTGTGTTAAATCCTGATCTTGGTATGTCCTCTTTGAAATGCAGAAGTTCTTTCATAAGTGTTTTCATTTTCTACAGTGACATATTTCATGTGTACACAGTTGAAAGTTGTCAGAAATAACAATCAAGTACCTAAACTGCTTTACCTCACCACTACAAATGAGAGTCAAATATTTATTATCGGTGAGCAATGTCTTTGTATATGCTCTACTGGAAATGTAATATATTTTCTCTTCATTAAATTAACTTTTACATGACAACATTCAACCACAAGATAGTTCTATTTTCATCTTCTTTATCTCTATAAGAACGTTTTAAAAGAATACTTAGCCTATGAAATATATTTCTTCTAGATTATTTATGATTGAAGCAATGCTTTTGTGACTCACTGGAGAATTGTGTTTATATCCTTTGGCTAACTTTAATTCTTATTTGCTATAAGGTAGATAATCATAAATTATTTGATAGATTGAGAACTGTTAGGCCCTCCATCACAATATGGATTCAATTAGCAATATTTTAAAATACTGAGTAAAACAAAAATGTGCATCAAATTATGGCCTCAGGATCTCACAATTTACTTACATAGCAAGAAGAGTCACACTACTTGTCTATAAGTACATTATTTTTCTCTGTTCCCTTTGATAATGGGGTCAAAACAATAAAGATAAAAGGTTCCAGAGTAGTGAGGGAGTACTGTGGAATGGTGTGTTTACTAGAATGCTACCATATTGGTGATTAGGAAATTTGTCAAGAGTTCTAGGAAGTGTGTAACACACATCTTTGTCAACACCTCATTTTATAAATACTAATAACATCAGATGTAAATAGCACTTTTAAGTGTGCTTTAAGAAAATGAATTTAAACATTGTGCTTTACTGCCTGGCCAGTATGGCTCAATGGTTGTACATCGACTCATGAACCAGGAGGTCACTGTTAGATTCCTGGTCTGGGCACATGCCTGTGTTGCAGGTTCAATCTCTAGAAGGGAGCGTGCAGGAGGCAGCTAATCGATGATTCTCTCTTATCATTGATGTTTCTATCTCTACCTCTCCTTTCCTCTCTCTGAAATCAATGTCACCCAAATAAAATTTAATTTTAAAAAATGTTGAGCTATACTTATAGGCAATTTAGTTCATACATGATGCAATATATTCAAGATAATACATGATTTAAAAATCAATTTTAAAGAAAATGCCAACCATTTGGATAGTTAGAAAAATCCCAGTTATTAGTTTCTTTTTCATATGGCTTTTTAGTATCCTGTAGACAGCTACAGTTTAGTCCATTAAAACTCTAGTATGCATATTGAGTACAATTATCCTCTACATAGAGAATCAGTGAACATGACTTGTTTTCTTGGTGATATAAGAAACTGTTTTAATATTAAACTGTATTTATACAAAAAAAGTCCATTCAGTTTATTACAGTAAGTTGGTTTACACTCCCCCCTTATTTTTCTCTTTACCCTTCTTTCAAATAGGTCATAGAGGCCAGCCATATGCCAATGATACCAAAGTAAAAAGTTTTATTCACCGGATTAAAACAAAGACTGATTCTGGGGAAATGAAGAATACTGTTATTGGAGGATATTACCCCTATCCCCCAGTGCCAGAGACATTTTCGAAGTATAGTACTTCTGTAAAAGGTACTAATAAAATTGATACTTTTTAAATGATATTTTTATATGCTACATGTATGGTGTATGAAATATCAGTTAGTCTTCTTTATTCTTTTATTATATGGGGGTGAGCCAAAATGTAGCAACACTTCCTGATAATAGTGCTGTCTTTCTGAAGTTCTAAAGATATCATGTGTCCTAAAGTTAATATTTTCATTTTATTTGACTGGAAGAAAAGAAGGAACATAGACGATGACTAAATAGAGATAATATCTCAATTTAATGTCATTGAGATATACTCTGACCTTAGTAGATTTCAACTCCTATGACATTACTTAGAGAAACTAAGATATCAGAGGAAACACTGGGCAATTTGATATCAAGATATTGAAAACTGCATTATGCTACTCTTATGAAATAGTATAGTATTTAGATGATGATAGGTCAGTATTTCAAAATTTCTCTTTTCCCCCCAAAACCATGCAATTATCCCACAGTTTTAAAAAACAATATACTTAAGTGTTAAACTTTTCAATTGTCATATCTAATTGTAATAAAATTAATTAACATTAGGCCTCTCTATCAGTACTCATTTTGCATCTCATTGATTTGGGTGTCATTTTTATTTAAAGGTAGCACTCGATTGTGTTATATCCAATATACAGGGGTGTGCAAAAGTAGTTACATTTGTGAGTATGCAAAACAGTTTATTCTTATATTATTATTTATTAATTATTGTATTATTTCCCATATGAACAACTGTAAACCTACTTTTGCTCCACCCTGTATTGGCATCCTTTTGCACTTTATAATGCCGTCAATTTGTAGTATATATTTAGAAATATTAAAATGTGTATGTCTATGCAGTGGCTAGGCAACACTTTTTAGTCTGAAATATAATCTATAAATTACATTCAATATACAAAATTTCTGTTTCAAATTAAAATTCCAGACTAGAAGACTGTATCATGATTTAACTGATTAATATATTTTGCCTATTTTACAAAAATTACATAAGAGGATGCCAAATATAAACACAAAGCCTCACAAATTTAAATTATGTGGCAAGTTTATAATTTCAAGTTGTATTTAGATTGCAAATCTGATTTTTATTTTTATCATTTCAGTTCTTTAAAATTTACAATTTCCTTGGAATTACTCTTTTGCAGTTCAGTCGCTCCTGACAGCTATAAGTGAAGTGAGGAAGGAGATTGAAAACTTGCAGTATAGGGAACAAAAACGCATTGCAATTCAGGGGATAATTACTATTATAAAGTATGTACCCCATAGCAGTGCAACTGGAAGTTCCTCAGCATCAGAAACAGTTCAGGTATGGCACCAGAGAATTAATAGTATATTGCTGAAAACGCTGTGATCATAATTACAGTTGCTACCTTGTTCATTTTATTCAGAACTCACATTCATTGATTCTTTTTTTATTATTATTCTTAATGGTGTAAAACCAAGAGCGGGGGAAAGATCATTGTTGCTTTTTGTTTCTTTTTTCTGTCATTTATTTATTTTGGAGCAGGCTGGGCAGAAGGTCATAGCCTCTGATATTTCCCAAGGCCCTCAAAATTTGGTATCTTGATTTTGCTTTCTACACAATTTAAGCCTATCTTGATTGTTATTATTTAAATTCCCAAGTGGTATATATTATTACAGGCATCCTTGGAAATATTGTGGGTTCAGTTCCAGATCACTGCAATAAAGCACATATTGCAATTAAACAAGTCACATGAACTTTTTGTTTTCTCAGTGCATATAAAAGTTATTTTTACACTATACTATAGTCTATTAAGTGTGCAATAGCATTATAATTTAAAAACAGTTTACATAACCTTAATTTAAAAAATACTATATTGCTGAAAAGATTAACCATCATCTGAGCCTACTGGAAAAATGGTGCCAATAGATTTGCTCCACACTGGGTTGCCTCAAACATTTAATGTGTAAAAAACACAATATCTGCAAAGCACAATAAAATATGTCTACATATTATTTTCTTACATTTTGTCAAGACCAGAACTTTAGGAACACTTCCACAAGAAGTTTTTACCTCTGTATCTGGCGTGGCAGTCTTAGCCAGGTTGTATAAGACACAAGTTCTGAAATCTAGGGATAATTAAGACCAAAAAAAAGTTAATTTTTCCTATGAGTTTATTTTTTTTAATTATTTCTAGGATTGCTATTCTTTTTTTAAGTTTTATTGGAACACAACTGCAGTTATTTGTTTAAATGTTTATGGCTCCTTTTTAAAATTTAAATATATTTTTATTGATTTCAGAGACAAAGGGAGAGGGAGAGAGAGATAGAAACATCAATGATAAGAGAGAATCATTGATCAGCTTCCTCCTGCATATCCCCTGCTGGGCATGTGCCCTTAACCAGAAGGGAACCTGGGACCCTTCAGTCCACAGGCCGACACTCTATCCACTGAGCCAAACTGGCTAGGATTTCTGTTCTTACAGAAATACACATCTAATCCAACTTTTCAGCTATAGTAATATAAGAGGGACTTTTGTTTATTTTTCTTTTAAAAATATTTTAATAGAAGATGGATTAGGACAAATCAACTTTATAAAAGCACTATTATTATTTCAACATGTCACAACTCTTAAGATTATGAAAAATGAGTAAACTAAAATTGTAGACTTTTAAGATAAATAATTTCAATGAATTAGTTTTAAATGTTTTCTCTAAATTTTTGGTTTCAGAATGTTAACCAACCCTCAACATCCCAAACAGCAATAAAAGAAAGTCAAAGTCAGGAACTAGATGGTAAACAGCATCAAGATGATGGTTCTGTGAGTTGTCAAACTACATGTACAAGTTTGAGCCCTCCCAAGAAAAAAAGGATTCTTCAAGGGCCATTTGCCAAACTGTAAGTCATTTGTATTAAGTACATACATAGAATATTAGGTTGTTTTGTTTTGTTTTGTTTTGTTGGTTTCTTTTTATCCTGTAAAATGCATAATTGTACTAGAAGCTGTATTAGTTTTCTAGGGCTGACGAAATACAAGATCAAGGTATTGATAGGGTGAATTCCTTATAAGAGATGTGAGGTAGAATCTGTTCCATGACTCTCACCTAGCTTCTGGTGGTTTACTGGCAATATTTGGTATTTCTTAGCTTATAGAAGAATCACCCCAATCTGTGCCTTGGTCTTCTTCACCTGGCATTCTCCCTATGTGTAAATTTGTGTCCAGATTTCCACTTTTTATCAGGACACCATCCACATTGGATTATGGATCCATTCTGGGGTACTGGTCTACTCCAGTATTATATTGTCTTAACCAACTGCATCTTCAATGACCCTATTTTTAAATGTCACATTCTCACTGTCCTTGAAAATGTAATCAGTTACATATTATTAGTCTGTCCTCTGGCCCCTAAAAATTTATGTCCTCACATGCAAAATACATTCAGCCCATCACAACATCCCCAAATGTCTTAACCCATACCAGCGTTGACTCTAAGTCCAAAATCTCATCTAAATATCATCTAAATCATGTGTGGATGAGATGCAGGCTGATTCATCCTCAGACAAAATTATTTTCTATCTGTAACTTGTGAAACTACACATTATCTATCCAAAATACAATCGGTGGGACAGGCATTCCAAAAGGAAGAAACTGGAAGGAAGAAAAGGATCATGGGTCACAAGCAAGTTTGAAACCTAGAGGATCAGTTCCACTTGATTTTAAGGCTCCAGAATTATCCTGTTTGGCATGATACTATGTCCTCTGGGCTCAACAGGTGACAGCCTGAGTGGGTAGCTGGCTCTGTACTCTGGAACCGAGGTGATGGCTCTACCTTCATAAAGAAAAGGCCTTACCCTCAGGGTTATTCTTCCCTTTTTTAAAAAGAATATAACACATGATCACAGCTGGATATACCTATCAGTTCATTTCCTGACTTAGAATTCCAGAAACCCAACAGCCTTTCTTCATTTCCTCTCACCTATATCCCTTCAGTCTAAGCCAGCAGTTCTCAACCTGTGGGTTGCGACCCCTTTGGCGGTCAAACGACCCTTTCACAGGGGTCGCCTAAGACCATCCTGCATATCAGATATTTACATTATGATTCATAACAGTAGCAACATTACAGTTATGAAGTAGCAACAAAAATAATTTTATGGTTGGGTCACAACATGAGGAACTGTATTTAAAGGTCCAGAAGGTTGAGAACCACTGGCTAAGCTAACAGCATGCCAAATGAGATAATTGATTGGGCCCACAGGTCACAAGCCTAATGTGTTGGGCAAATGGTTCGCCAACAATACCCTTGGTGTTCTATCCAGAGCAAACTTTCTCATTTTTTAAAATTGAGTAGGTGGAGAATTTTCCAAGTATTGAAGTGTGGTTCCTTTTTTCTTAACAATTCTCTTTTCAAATGTCTCTACCCTCTCATATTTTACTATAAGCAGCAAGGAAAAACCAAGCTGTGCCTTCAACACTTTGTAAGTTCAGCTAAATATGCAAGTTCATTGCATACAAGTTTCACTTTCCATCCAACAAAACACAATTCTGCCAAGTCCTCTGCTATTTTATAACAAGGATCACCCTTCATCCAGTTTCAAATAAGACATTATTTCTTTCTGAGACTTCACCAGAAGCACCATTTACATTCATATTTCTAGCAACATTCTGTTCATGACAATATGTGTTTTCCCTAAGAAACAGAAGCTTTGTCTATAGCTTTGTTCTTTTCTTTCTGAGTCTTCAACAGATTCTCCTTTAAAATCCATATTTCTAGCAACATTCTCTTCAGAGCAGTTGAAGTTTATTCTGTTAATGAATCTCAAAACTCTTTCAGCCTCCACTTAATACCTAATTCCAATGCCACTTCCACATTTTTAATTATTTGTTACAGCAGCACCCTACTTCCTGGTACTGAAATCTGTATCAGTTTTCTAGGGCTGCTATGACAAAGTACCACAAGTTGTATGGCTTAAACAACAGAAAATTATTGTCCTGCAGTTCTTTAAGCTACAACTTTAAGATTAAGGTGTCAGCAGGGTTGGTTCCTTTTGAAGGCTGTAAGGAAGAATCTGCCCCATGCCTCTCCTCTAGAATCTGGTGATTTGCTGACAATCTTTGACATTCATGGGCTTGTAGAAACATCACCCCAATCTGTATCTGTGTTCAAATATCCCTTTTTTATAAAAACATCTGTCATATTAGATTAGTGGCCCACGCTACTCCAGTATGACTTCATCTTAACTAATTACATCTTCAGTGACCCTGTCTCCAAATAATTTCACATCTGCCTTGCTCAGCATGGACTAATTGAAAATTAATTTAAAATGGGAAGTAACCCAAAAATAAACATTTTAATTTATGTATTCATTATATTTTAACTTAAAATACTATAAATGTATTTAATTTAAAATAATTTGTTCATCAGTTGTTTAAGCAAGGATCTTTTATACATAAACTTCTCCATTATGAATTGTATATAATTAACAGTTTTGGTTTCTTTGCAGTAGCAACAAAACTGAGAAACTAAGTTGAGAAAGAAGGTGAAGTACGGAATCATTTAGATTTTTTTTTTAATTAACACTATTTTTTTATAATAGCTATGTCCAATCAGACTCAGTTTGGGGTTATATACTGAGCTTGTATCTGGCTATGTGAGCTAGAAAATTAAATCATTGATTTTGGGTTCTTCCTTTCTAATATATGCATATTTGCTATACATTTTTCTCCATGCACTGATTTAGCCACCTCCTACTTCATTATCAGTTAGTTCAAACATTTTTTTTGGTTTTCAGTGTGATTCTCTTCAGACTCATATCATTTAATTTCCAATCACTTGAGAATCTCTAGTTGCATTTTTAAAATTTAATTCAGCTTATCTTCACTCTGGAAAGAGAAAATATTCTGAACTATTTTAATTATTTGAAATGTGTTGAAAGGCTTTTCTTAAATTGTACATGTGGTCAATTTTGGTAAATGTTTTTTCATATGCACTCAAAAAATGTGAATTCCATCATCCTTGAGTGCAGTGTTCTATACATGTCAGTTAGGTCTAAGTATACTAATTGTGTTGATTACATATTTTTAATATTTATTGTTGACAGTGTTACAGATGCCCCCCCCCCCTTTTTACTTCTCATTGCCCTGCTCCACCAGGATCCCACCACCCGCCCCCCGGCCTTCACCACCCTATTGTCTGTCTATGGTAATACATATCTACATATATATAAGCCTAAGCGACCATTATGACTGAACAACCAGAACAATTGGTCAACTAGTCACTATGGTGCGCACTGACCACCATGGAGCAGACACTCAATGCAGGAGCTTCCCCCTGGTGGTCAGTGTGTTCCCACAGCCAACCTCCTGCAGCCCCTCCCTCCACATGGCCCCCATTGGCCCCTGGTGCTAAACCTTTCGTAGACAACCTGCTTCTGGGTTCAGGTTTCATATGTAGCAGAGCAGATCCCTCGATGCGATCTATTGAAAGTCAGCCCTCAACACAAGGGTTCATTTGATTTCTTGTTCATTTATTTTGATTTTTAGATTTAATTGTTCATAGATATGTATTTACTGACATTTTATTGTTTATATTTCTTGTTTCTTCTTCTTCCTCTACCTCTTACTCCTCCTTTCTTCAAAGAACATGCTTCAACATTTCATATAATGCTGATTTGATGGTAATGAACTCCTTTAGCTTTTTCTTTTCTGTGAAGCTCTTTATCTGACCTTCAATTCTCAATGACAGCTTTGCTGGGTAAAGTAATCTCCATTGTAGGTCCTTGCTTTTCATCGCTTTGAATATTTCTTGCTACTCCCTTCTGCCCTGCAAAGTTTATGTTGATAAATCAGCTGACAGACATATGGGCTCTCCCTTGTAGATAACTTACTGCTTTTCTCTTGCTGCTTTTAAGATTCTCTCTTTGTCTTTAACCTTTGGCATTTTAATTATGATGTGTCTTGGTGTGGGCCTCTTTAAGTTCATCTTGCTTAGGATTCTCAGGTCATCTACAAATGGTTTAGCACCAGGGGCCCCTGGTTTAGCACCAGGGGCCAATGGGCTTCCTATACTTGTGTCTATTTCTTTCACCAGGTGGGGGAAGTTTTCTGTCATTATTTCCTCAAATATGTTTTCAATTCCTTGCTCTTTCTCTTCTCCTTCCAGCACCCCCATGATACAAATGTTGGTATGTTTGAAGTTGTCCCAGAGGCTCCTTACACTATCTTCATATTTTTTATTCTTTTTTAAAATATGTTTTTATTGATTTCAGAGAGGAAGGGAGAGGGAGAGATACAAACATCAATGATGAGAGAGAACCACTGATAGGCTGCCTCCTGCACGCCCCCAACTTGGGATTGAGCATGTAACCCTGGCTTGTGCCTGCAACCCTGCCATGTGCCCTTGACCTTAATTGAACCCAGGACCCTTCAGTCTGCATGCTGGCACTCTATCGCTGAGCCAAACCAGATTGGGCCATATTTTTCATTATTCTTTTTTTGTGCTCTTCTGATTGGGTGTTTTTTGCTTCCTCATATTCAAATTGTTGATTTGATTCTGGGCTTCCTCTACTCTACTGTTGATCCCCTATAAATTATTCTTTATTTCAGTTAGTGTATCCTTTATTTCTGACTGGTCCTTTTTTGTGTCTTTGATGTTCTCACTAATTTCCTTGAAATTCTCACTAAGTTCCTTGAGCATCCTTAAAACCATTGTTTTGAACTCTGTATCTAGTAGTTTGCTTGTTTCTATTTCATTTACTTATTTTTCTGGAGATTTCTTCTGTTCTTTCATTTCTGTCATGTTTCTTTGTCTCTGCATTTTGGCTGCTTCCCTGTGTTTGTTACTATGCATTAGGTAGAGCTGCTATGTCTCCTAGAATTGGTAGAGTGGCTTTGTATAATAGGTGTCCTGTAGGGCCCAGTGGCTCAGCCTCCTCAGTCACCTGAACTGGGAACTCTAAGTGTGTTCCTGTGTGGGCTGTGTGCACAGTGTTGTTGTTGTTGAGCCTTGATTGCTGTGGGCATCACTTGGAATAATTGATCCCCCCAGGCCAGTTGGCTATGAGGACCAGCTGCTGACTACATTGGAAGAGCTGCTGTACAAGATACCCCTATGGAGCAGAACTTGCTTTAGTGGGGCTTTGATGCTCACCGAGTCTGCCCCTTGGGTGTGTCACTCATGGATGTGATAGAGTTGTAATCTGGTGTGGTCTGAAGCTGTCCACTGGATGCACTAACTGGAGCCTTCTGGGGGGTGAAAAGTCAGCCACTGCCTATGCCCTGCCTGGGGCTACCCAGCACAATCTAAAGAGCAATCTACAGATGGTTGCTACTTGTGTTGGGCTAGGAGGTTCCCAGGAAAGGCCAGGCTGTGAACCTTGTTAAGCTGCTGCTAGTGCTGGGCCTGGGGCTTCTTATTGAGAGGAATGGGGCATGTGACACCAGCTTCTGCTTGTTTGAGAGATTTTAGGAAAGTTTGAAGCCTGAGCCAGAACAGGCCATTCATATGGAAAATACACTGCATACAGCTTGGTTGGAGCTACAAACTGCATGGGACAGGATCTCAGGGAATCACCAGAGTACAGTGAAGTGTGGTGACCAGATTGATGGAGACTCATATATGATGCCTGCCAGTCAGCTCTGGAGGTGAGGTCCCAGCACTTTTGCCTGGGAGAAAACTGCCCCAGAGTTCTTTCCCTGATGCCAGACAATATAGTTCCTCCTTGTATGGCCCTGGATCCTTTCAAGTTGATGCTATATCCCTGGAGCTCAGAGGGAGTGAGTCCAAGTAAGTCCTTGCATGGGTCCTTTAAGAGGAACTGCCTTGAACTCCAGTAACCTCCGTGTCACTGAGCCACAATCCCACTGGCTTTAACAGCCCAAGTTACAGGGACTTTTCTTCCCAACACTGGAACCCTGGGCTGGGGCCTGGTATGGGACTGGAACCCCTTGCTCTACATGGGAGTCCTCCTCAGCCACAATATCCCTCCCAATTAAAAACACGCCACACATAGGTGTCGGACCAGCCCCTTCTGTGCCTTCACCCCTTCTACCAGTCTCAATCTGCTTTCTTCTTTAATTTTCTAATTGTAGTACTTCCATTCATCCAGATTCCAGGTGGATCTGAATGGTGGTTGTTCTGTATTTTAGTTGTAATTTTGATGTGGTTGTAGGAGGATGTAAGTACCTGCATTTACCTACACTGCCATCTTGGTTCTCTCTCTCTGATTACATCTTTTATAGCCTCTGCTTTTTCCATCAGCTAATTGAGCAGGTAACATTGTTAACATCTGACATGACTGATGATTTATTTCTCCTTTTAGTTCTGTCCATTTATTGGTACAAATATGACTGAATACATATAGATTTAGGATTGTGATGCCTTTCTGATGATTGACCCCTTTGTAACTATGACATTTTTTTCATCTTTCACAATGTTTTCTACCTTAAAGTCTATTTTGTGTAGTACTAAATTACTTATACCAATTTTCTTTTGTTTAAGCCTTACACAGTATGTATATTCTATCCACATTACTTTGGACCTTTCTATGCCCTAACTTTTTTCTTTTTTATTCCTCACCCAAGGGTATGTTTATTGATTTTTTTGAGGGAGGGAGAGAGGGGGCGGGGAGAGAGAGAGAGAGACATCTATGTAAGAGAAACACCAATAATTTGCCTCCCATATGCACTCCAACCGGGCATTGAACCTGCAATATAGACAAGTGCCCTGACCAGGAATTGAACCCACAACCTTTTGGTATATGGGATAGTGCTCCAACCAACTTACCCACCCAGCCAGGGCAAGGTTGTCACTTTTAAGCAGCATATAGTTGATTGTTTGTTTTTAACTAATGTGAGAATCTTAGTCTTTACTTAGAGTATATATTCTATTCACTTTTACTGGAATTAATGATATATTTGTCTATCAATCTTCATACTGTTTACTTAATAAAAAAGTTTTAATTATTCAATTTCCCCCTTTTTTGATAGTTGTATATTCTTTAGTGGTTACTCTATAAATTATAACCTGAACACCTAACTTATTATTATAGTTAAATACAGCCCTAGCCAGTTTGGCTCAGAAGATTGAGTGTCGGCCTGTGGACTAAAGGGTCTCGGGTTTGATTCCAGTCAAGGGCATGTACCTCGTTGCAGGCTCCTGGTCCTGGTCGGGGGCATGTGAGAGGCAACCAATCAATCTGTCTCTCTCACATAGTGTTTCTCTCTGTCTTTCCCTCTCCCTTCCACTCTCTCTAAAAATCAATGGAAAAATACCCTCCTGTGAGGATTAAAAAAAATTATTTTACTATTTTCCTGATAATGCTAGAACACTTCCAACTCCATTTATCCCCATTTTTATTATTTTTGTCTTACATTTTAATTGTACATATATTTAAAATTCCACAATACATTATTAGCATTGTCTTTCTTGTACGGTCAGCATTGATTTATATTTGTGCACATCTTCTTTTTTAGGTTCTCTTCATTCCTACCTGTCTTTCCAGGCTTCATTTTGTTATCATTTTCTTTCTGACTGAAAATTTCCTCTCAGCACTTCTTTCAATGTAGCTTGTTGATCATATATTTCATTTTCCTTTGTCTAAAAACATCCCTACCTCTCAATTTCTACATTTTAAATGTCAGACATGCTATTATATGGCATGTAACAAAGACATGTATTTCAATGGTATTTTCATGCCAAAAAACCCCAACCAATTTGACAGCTAAGGAGATTGAAAATAAAAATTAAGTACATCCTTGAGAAACTCTTGTCAATATGCACTGTATTCATGAAAATATTACATTACTAGAGGCCCGGTACACAGATTCATGCACCAGTGGGGTCCCTCTGTGTGGCCTGCGGGGATTGGGCCAAAACCAGCAGTCCAACACTGCCTGCCGTTCCTGCCTGCTGCTCCTGTTCATCCTGGCCCCGCTGCGCCTGCCACCGCCACTGCTCGGTAGGCTCGCTGTGGTCTCTGGGCTGTGGTGGCCAGCTGTGAGCCCTGCATCTGGCGCCCGTTGGTCAGCTGAGTGGCACTCCTGCTGTGGGAGCACACTGACCACCAGGGGACAGATTCTGCATTGACCACCTGCCCCCTGGTGGTTAGTGCACATTATAGCTCCTGGTTGACCGGTCGAATGGTCGACCAGTCGAACGGTCGCTTAGGCTTTTATATATATAAACTAGGGGCACAGTGTACGAATTCGTGCACCTTGAAAAGAACTGTGGGCCACAAGGCTGCAGTGGGCACAGGGGCGGGTCTTGGCCCATCCTCCATGCCCCTGCCCAGCCCCTCCTGCCATGGCCCCTGGTCCCCTGTCTGCCAGCAGCCCCACTCCCACCACCACTGCTCACATGGGCTGACGGCACCAGCCTCAATAGCTCCACACTGTCAGCAGATGCAAGCTGGACCGGCACTGGCAGCAGGTGTCTGCCCCCAGCAGGACCATGGCGTGTGGGAGCAAAGAATTTTCAATAACCACCAGAGGCTCACCCCGATGACAGCGACCAGCGCCCCACCTTGGTCTGGTGCCCCCGCTCACCTGCTCCACCATCCTGCCATGGCCAATGCCCACCATGTTCTGTGTGGTCAGCACACATCATAGCGACCAGTTGTTTGGTTGGTTGTTCCACCATTTAGTCTATTTGCATGTAGGGTTTTTTATATATAGATTCTTAACAGCTATTTATAGGAACCCATCCATTATCCATCAATAGTGAAATGGATAAATTGTGGTATATTCATACAAGAGAGCACTACAATGCAATGAAAATGAATAAACTTGTCCTGGCCAGTGTGGCTCAGTTGGCTGTCATCCCATGTACTGAAAGGTCATCAGTTCTGTTCCCAGAGCACATGCTCAGGTTGTGGGTTTGATACCTAATCAGGGTTTGTGCAGGAGGCAACTAAATGATAGATGTTTCTCTTTCACATCGATGTTTCTCTCTTTCTCTTACTTTCTCTCTCAAAAAGCAATGAAAACATTCAAAAAATGAATGAACTTCAGCTACATGCAGCAATGTGAATTAATATTAAAATAAAATATTGAAAAAAATAATTTTATGGAAAAGAAGCAATTTACTAGAAAGATAGAAACATCAACAAAAACATTAACAAAATAAGAGCCCTGACCAGTGTGGTTCAGTCATTAGAGTGTCGGCCAACCATGGAAGAGTCATGGGTTAGATTCCCATAAAGGTCACGTATCTGGATTGTGGGTTTGCTTCCCAACTCTGGTTGGGGCCAGTGCAAGAGGCAACCAATTGATGTTTCTTTCTCTCCCCAGCCCTCTCTTTTGAGACTGCATCTGTTTTGTCCATCTTTCCCTCTGTTTCTTGAACATATTAATCATTGTATTATAAATCCTGGCCTGCTGCCCAGCCAGCAGGGCTCAGTGGTTGAGCATCGACCTGTGAACCAGGAGGTCACGGTTCAATTCCCAGTCAGGGCACATGCCCGGGTTGTGGGCTTGATCCCCAGTGTGGGGTGTTCAGGAGGTGGCCAGTCAGTGGTTCTCTCTCATCATGGATGTTTCTATCTCTCTCTCCCTCTACCTTCCTCTCTGAAATCAATAGACATATATATTTTTAAAAATAATAATAAATCATGGCCTGCTAACTCCAATGTCTCGGTCACCTGTTGGTCTTCTTCTGTTGGTACAATAATAGTAAATATGACCATTTAAGAGCTTGTATAAACCAACATTTTATTCCAAACTAGAGGCCCAGTGCATAAAATTTGTGCACTCGAGGATGGGGGGTGTCCCTCAGCTGGGCCTGCGCTCTCTTGCAGTCCAGGACCCCTCAGGGGATGTCTGACTGATGGCTTAGGCCCTCTCCCTGGGGGGATCGGGCCTAAGCTGACAGTCAGACATCCCTCTGGCAGCCCGGGAGCAGGCCTAAGCTGTTAGTTGGACATGCTTAGTGCTGCCACAGAGGCAGGAGAGGCTCCAGCCACCACTGCTGTGCTGGCCAGCCATGAGCCGGCTTCTGGCTGAGAGGTGCTTCCCCTGTGGAAGCGCACTGACCACCAGGGGGCAGCGCCTGCATTAAGTGTCTGCTCCCTGGTGGTCAGTGCACATCATAGCAACTGGTCATTCCTGGTTGTTCTGCTGTTAGGGTCAATTTGCATATTACCCTTTTTTATTATATAGGATAGTAGTAAATCATGGTACTCTCTCTTTTTTATTATATTTTTATTGATTTCAAAGAGGAAGGGAGAAGGAGAGAGAGATAGAAACATCAATGATGAGAGAGGATCATTGATTGGCTGTCTCCCGCATGCCCCACACTGGAGACCAAGCCCTCAACACAGGCAGGTGCCCTTGACCAGGAATCAAACCTGGGACCCTTCAGTCTGCAGGCCAATGCTTTATCCACTGAACCAAGCCAGCCAGGACATGGTACTCTCTTTTAGATAAAATGTGTAAAAATCCATCAGCTTATTCAAAAAGTTAGCACTGAGAAATAAAGTATAATAAATGGGACATTAAAACTTCTTCATTTCATCCTACTGATAAGATTACTTCCATTACCTCATTTGATGCTCAACATCCCTGTGAGGGAGGCACAGGATAATTATCTCAATTTTGTAGATGAAGAATCTGAGATTCAGAAAGGATAAAATATGGTAATTAAGCATGTGTGTATGTATATTACATACTTTTAATTTCTTTGCATGAAAGATACTTTATAAGACTATAATAATATTAATTATAATCTGGTTATATAAATTAGGGAGTGACATATAATAGAATCTATATGACTTTTATCTAAGGTCAATATGTTAGTGAAAAGAGCAAGATTAGAGTACAACTTATAGCCTTTGACATAATTTTTATAATATTCTGCCACTATCCATCATATGTGTCTTTATCTTCTCTCCTTTTTGCCTTCTTATCTGTGCTCAGTTATCCTTCAATATTTCTATCTTTTTATTTTTATCTCTCTTTTTTCAATTTCCTCAGTTGATACCCATAGACATTTTATACTCCATTCTGTCATTTAGCACCTTTAAGAAATTTAAGTCATAGAAACAAATGACTACATATTCCAGGAAAAATCTCCTAAGCCACTTTGTAAAATTCTGTACAATATCATTATGCTGTTTCATATTGGGAACTATTACTTCCAATTTATTTCAGATGAATATATTATTTTTAATCACATGTATTAAAAAGAATATACATGCTGTTTAAGGATTTCAAAATACGTGTAATTTAACTATTTTTAGTTATTTACATTTCTCTCTGAATTGATGTTTTCAGTTTACTAATTTCTGGAAATACAATATTTCAAAAATAGAAAAATTAAACTACAACTATAAAATATGTTTTCATGTGCTAGAGTTTTATAGTTAAACTAGTAGCCCGGTGCACGAAATTCGTGCACATTAAAAGGGAATTAATTGCCCTAACCAGTTTGGCTCAGTGGATAGAGCATCAGCCTGCGGACTCAAGGGTCATGGGTTCCATTCTGGTCAAGGGCATGTACCTTGGTTGCGGGCACAGCCCCAGTGGGGAGTGTGCAGGAGGCAGCTGATCAATGTTTCTCTCTCGTCGATGTTTCTAACTTTCTATCCCTCTCTCTTCCTCTCTGTAAAAAATCAATAAAATATATTTTTTTAAAAAGGGAATTAATTAGCAGAGATATTTTAATATTGCTATTTGCCCTTTCTCTATAATAGAATTGTGAGAGATGAAAGAAAATTAGTTAAATGTATATTAAAATAATATATAAATTTATTAATAAATAAACAGCAACAAAAGGATATAACAACAACAGAGGCATGATATAAAAACGACAAAAACATGATATGAAAACAACAAAAACATGATATAATAACAAAAGTGATGTAAACAATGACTGATAAAGTGATTAAACTTATTCTAATATCTCCCTGTACACTACATTAAGAGTGAAAACAGCCCTAACCAGTTTGGCTCAGTGGATAGAGCGTCAGCCTGCAGACTGAAGGGTCCCAGATTCGATTCTGGTCAAGGGCATGTACCCTGGTTGCGGGCACATCCCCAGTAGGGGGTGTGCAGGAGGCAGCTGATCGATGTTTCTCTCTCATCGATGTTTCTAACTCTATCCCTCTCCCTTCCTCTCTGTAAAAAATCAATAAAATATATATTTTAAAAAAAGAGTGAAAACACTTTCAGAGTGTTTGACTAATTTCCCTTGTGATGAAGTATTTAGAACTTTACCTGTAACATCACATGCTCTTCAAACTCGAGAGAAAGCAACATATAACAGACCATGTGAAAAAACGGGTTCAGTTAGGAATATGCCTACTTTGTCTAGAGTTTGTCCTTGTGATTTATTAGCAGTCATCACAAATGCTGGCATCATGGGAAACTGTCGTCAAATCAATTTAAAAGGGAGGCCAGTGTCAGATGGGGACAAATTAATTCTTGGAATCAGAACAGCCTCTCTCTCTGCAGATCCTATTAACACTTGGAGTGCGGGTGAATTTCCCGCCAAAATATAAGATGGCTCTGTCTTTTGGTTTTGTTCCATCCACCAAAAGGGTGGATTACAAACAAATATTTGGTAATACGCAGTTACAATCGGCCCGAGTTTACACGTTTCCCGCACTCCACTGCAAATCTATATGAACCGAGTTAAAGACGGCTCCCGCGGAGTACGCGCAATTCATGCGAGCCGACTTAACTCGTTTCCCGCACTCCAAGTGTAATACTTCAGCTTTGATAATGTTAGGTCGTAATCTTTTGATAATAAATCTGGTACCATTACAAAGACCCCATTTACTATTGAGATTTCTCAATAGCATGATGATTGCACCCACTTTCAATTTTAATTTATGACACGGCATTCCCAAAGGAGTAATACTATTAAGAAATTCGATGGGAAATTTTTCCTTTTCAGCATCATCTGTGGAATCAATGGAATCATCACTTAAATATGTGTGAATATCTCCATCGAGTATATCCAAATTTTCTTCATTTAATTTTTGAACATGCTCATTTTTTGGACAAAGAATTGCACGTTTAGATATATTTTTAATGTTATCTATAGCAGTGGTTCTCTAACTTGGCTGCACATTAGAATCACCTGGGAATATTTTTAAAATCCTGATTCCTGGGCCTCATCCTCCGGAAATTGTTTCTTTGTTATGGGGTGGGGCCACAACATTAGTAACAAAGAAACAGAATTAAAATTTTATTGTGGGGAGCTGCTACAGTGTTTTGGACAGGTTCAAGCCTTGGACTGAGGAGAGGGCACAGTCCTCTCATTGCCACGTGCAAGTCCCAGCTTGGAGGGCAGGGCCCTCCCAGCACAATTATAGCCAACAGCTGTAGTTGTAAGCTTGAACCTGTGGTCCGAACATGTGGCCCCACGTGCCTGAGTGATGTAGGCTTGATAGAGTTCAGGTGCATGTAGTTGAGTAGAATTGAAACCCAGGAGAATGTTGTAAACATCTTGGTCACGCCCTTACTTTGCCTGGTAGCATCTGCTATAAAATAAAGGCATGGCTGTGGGCGTGGTCGCTGTCTCTCAGAGAAGCAGCATCCCACTGAAACCTGGCTTTCATTCTCTTGTCTGTCTTTTCTAAGCCTTTCAGCCGCCCCCACTCAGGTTCACCCCTGGCCGTGCTGGCATGTGGCACACTTTAGAAAGTTCTGCCTCCATGCTCCCAGGGCGGGTTCCTGCCTCAAACCCTGCCCTTACAGGAAACATCTCCAGGAAACAGCTTGGGGGAGGGCACAGCCGTTGCCAAGACAACCCCTGCAGGATTGACTTCTGCTTGGTCGCAGCGGTTCTTCTGGATGTGATGAACACCACCCATGTTTTTATATAAGTAGACTAGAGGCCCAGTGCACGAATTTGTGCATTGGTGAGGTCTGGCCGGCCTGCACCAATTGGGGTGGGGGTGATTTGGGACAGGGCCAGCTGAGGGGAGGGGCTGCAGGCAGTTGGCCAGCCAGCCCCACCCCCTGGTCAAACTCCCAGTCGAACTCCTGGTCAAGGGGCCAATTTGAATATTAACCTTTTATTATATAAGATAGGTCTTCTTTCATGAAAATGAGTTCTTTTTAGTTCATTAATAACTTGACATTATAAAAGAGGCCATAGAATTACTTTTTAAATTCCTATCATATGAAGTATATATTCATCTTTAGTTGATTATGTGGCATTCTACCACATGACTATTCTGATTTTCATGCTTTTAGTTTTGGAAATACAATAGAAAAATCTGATCACAGAAATATGCTAAAAACCCATAAGGTGGGAATATTTCCTTATAAAAGTAGGCTTCTCCTCAGCTTCAAAATAAAATGCTTCCCCTTTCCTCCATTCATTTCATTTCAGTTCAATAAACAGTGAGAAGATAATATGTGGTGATACAAAAATAAATAAAATGAAGTTTATACTTTTGTAACACTTTAAGCAGAACTTATAAGAGAATCAGGTGGAAGAGACAAACCTATAAACTAATTTTAATATAGTGTGATGAATACTATAATAGAAGTTTTTTCATGATGCTATGAGAGGATACACAAGGAGCAGTGAGCCTTGACTAGAGATCAAGCATAGCTTCTTATAGGAAACTAGAGGCCTGGTACACAAATTTGTGCATGAGTGGGGTCTCCCTCAGGGTGGCCTGTGGGGATCAGACCAAAACCCGTAGTCCAGTACTGACTACAGCTCCTACCTGCCGTTCCCACTCATCCCAGCCCCACTGCACCTGCCACGCGCTTATGCCTAATCAGTCCCGTTTGGGAGAGGCTCGTGTCACCACAGCAGTGCTCGCCAGCCATGAGCCTGTGTCTGGCGCCTTCCCAAAGGGAGTGGCCTGCAGGATCGGGCCAAAATCAGCTCTCTGACATCCCCCGAGGGGTCCTGGGTTGCGAAAGGGCAGAGGCCAGACCGAGAAACCCCACCAGTGCATGATCAGGGCCAGGGAGGGACCAGGGAGGGTTCCAGGGCATGTCTGGCTCATCTGACTCAGTCCTGATCGGCCAGATCCCAGCAGCAAGCTAACCTACTGGTCAGAGCATCTACCCCCTGGTGGTCAATGCACATCATAGCAAGTGGTTGAGCAGCCGTAGCATATCATTAGCATATTATGCTTTGATTGGTTGAGCAGTCAACCAGTCACAGGATGACTGGACACTTAGCATATTAGGCTTTTATTATATAGGATAATGCCTGAGGTAAATGTTGAAGGATAAGAGTTAAGCAAAGGAAAAGGGGCAGAAAGAAAAGCATAAATATTGGAGAGTTAGGCCAAATAGTTTTCTAGAATATTTGAACAAAGCAAACATGAAAATAGGCCATAGAACTAATTTTTAAATTCCTATCATATGAAGTATATATCTATCTTTAGTTGATATTTAATAAAATTGAATACTTCCTTTTGTGGAATAATCCTTAAAAGAATATTTCAATCCATTGCAGTATTTGAATTGTTATACAGTATATGGATATTTGTTCATCACTTGAATGTATCGTTCTTACATTTTAATGCATCATTTTAAGAAAATAAACCTACATATTTTCTAAATTTATTGAACTAGAAAAAATTCTGAATGGACCAATTAATTTTTCTATTCAAGTCTCTTTATAACTATTGGTTATTCTCATTTCATCTTTTGTAGAGTTCCTATACCTCAGCCAGAAACTTCTGCACAAACAAGAGAAAATATACCAGACACACCAAGCATCTTCCAACGTATGTTGCTTTATTAGTAGTAGTAGTATTAATGAAATATTTATGGAACACTATTATATAAAGGTCACTGTTTGATTCTGCATTTTTGTGCCATGCCTGCCACTAGCGTAATATAAGTATTCTAAAAAGATATATAGCTAGTTATTTTTGTTGCTGGTTTTCATTTATATTAGCATAGGTCCTTGTCAAAAATACTGGTCCCAATTTAGAACAATATTGTGGTATCACCAAAGTGAAAGTAAATATGAACAAACTTATACTTATCAGTTTGCTTCTTTAGTAGCATATACCTTCAAATGTACTATTTTTAATTATCAGAAGAATAAGTAGAAAGTTTAATTTTAATTTGACAATAAATACAGGTAAAGCTTAAAATATTGTTAAAGTTTCTTTCTTAGCTATTGGGTTGACTTTTTTGAATTTGGGGTTCATTTCTGAAGTAATTTAGTAAAGTAATTTAGTTCTGGAATGATATCCTTAGAGTGATTTAGTTTAAATCAGATTTTATATGGGGTCATCTCTCTGGACTAGACTTTTTATCATTTCATGTCCTTCTTGCTTTTTGAATTATTCTTATTTTGGGATTGACCTCTAGTCCTTCTGGCAAATTAAGAATGCACAAAAGATATGCATAGCTAGTGGACACATACAACAGTGTGGTGATGACCAGAGGTAGAGGTGCAAGGGTTGGGTGGAGATGAGTAAAGGTGGGGAGCAAGTGGAGGACATCTGTAATAGTGTCAACAATACAAAAAGACTGCACAAACATATCTGAAGTCTGTACCCCACAATAAACATGGGAAATAAAGGGGAAATCATTATAATATAAATATGTAACCAAGCTTCAAACAAGAATGAAAAACACCTATGTGCTAGAAACAAAAGAATTTAAAATTAGTAGTGAGTAGGAGCTAAAACTAAAACTGCTAATGGGCATTTCAAAACTAGATAAAGGCCTAAATGATTATAGATTGAAGTATAATAACAACATGGAAAGGGAAGTCCAGACCACATGCCTCCTTTTATGTGAATTAGAACTAAAATAAAGTTGGAAGGTTGTGGATGACCAATGAAATTATGCCCTTTAACATGGGAAAGTATTAAAAATCTCCCTGTATCCCCTGGACAATGAGTGGGAAAAATTTGGAATCCCAGGACTCTGCAGTATGTAAGTATGGTCACAGTTCAGATGACTGAAATGGTGAAGAAACTGTGCTAAAGAATTAACACTAGCCCTAACCGGGTTTGGCTCAGTGGATAGAGCGTCGGCCTGCGGACTCAAGGGTCCCAGGTTCGATTCCGGTCAAGGGCATGTACCTTGGTTGCGGGCACATCCCCAGTAGGGAGTGTGCAGGAGGCAGCTGAATCGATGTTTCTCTCTCATCGATGTTTCTAACTCTCTATCCCTCTCCCTTCCTCTCTGTAAAAATCAATCATAACATATATATAAAAAGAAATGAATTATCACTCTGTCTGATACAAAAATGAAATGACTAACTAAGGTCTTGACAAAGGTGAGTGTGAAACTGCTTAAAGGGAGGCTTCTTATAACCTACTAGTGGCCCAGTGCACAGATTCGTGCACTGGTGGGTTCCCTCAGCCTGGCCTGTGGGGATCGGGCTGAAACTGGCTCTGCGACATCCACAGAGGGGTCCTGGATTGTGAGAGGGCACAGACCAGGCCGAGTGACCCCACTGGTGCATGATCGGGGCCAGGGAGGGACCACCAGAGGGCTCCAGGGTGTGTCCAGCCCATCTCGCCCAGTCCCGATTGGTCGGACCCCAGCAGCAAGCTAACCTACTGGTCAGAGCGTCTGCCCCCTGGTGGTCAGTACACATCACAGTGACTGGTTGAACTGTCGGACACTTAGCATATTAGGCTTTTATCATATAGGACTAGAAGCCCGTTGCAGGAGGATTCCTGCAAGAATAGGGCTTCCTCGGTCCGATCGCGCTGCCAAGCCCCTCCGACCAGGCCCGCAGACGGGGGTCCCTTCCGCCCAGGGCTGCACACAGGGGTCACAGGTGGGGGCGGGGCCGCAGACAGGGGTCCTGCCCGCCCAGGGCTGCACATGGAGGTCCTGGCTGGGGGCGGGGCTTAGGCGGCACATTCACTCCACCAAGCCCCTCCACCCAGGGTTGCAGACGGGGGTGGAGCTTAAGCGGCCCATATCAAGTCACTATGCTGTACACCTGAAATTAATACAACCAATGTAAGATTGTATACCATCTATCCTTAAATTAAAAATATATATTTTAATAAAAATGGATACATGGGGGGGGAAAGAATTTCATAAAATATTGGTAAATATAAATAAAAACAGGCAGTAAAATTAACAACTAGGGTAATAAATAGTTTCTTGGGATTTGAAACAAAGTGAAAATAAAATACAATTTAAAATAAAATGGGTGGGAAGATGAACTATAGACTTAGTAAATATAGACGTGAAAGTTAAAATTATAACAGCATGCTGAAAGAACAGACATAGAAGGTATAACTTCCAAAGCAACATGAAAACAAGGAGAATTATGATAATTTTATAGGGACAGTAGAAGGCAGAAAAAGGGGGGGGAGCAGAGAAAAAAAACTATATTTAAAATACAAAATAACATGACCAAAATAATTCCAAATACATTAATAATTTAAATAAATGTAAACATGTTAAGCTTTCAAAGATGAGCGTTAAAAATTAACCTATTTATATGCTGCATGTAAAAGACACGCATCAGCAGATTTATATAAAAATTTGAATATAAATGAATGACTAAGGATATACCAGACATATACTAAACAAAGGAAAGGTAATGTAGCAATAGTAATATGAGATAAACAATTTATATTTATATGTCCTAGCCAGTTTGGTTCAATGGATAAAGCGTCCACCTGTGGACTGAAGGGCTCCTGTGTGAATAATTGCCTGTATATTTCATTTCTCTTTTTCTACATTTCTTTCTTAACTATTAACAATATAGAAAACATACTGATAATTTTTAGTTATTTTGGACAAATCTCAAAGAAACTGATAATTAAGTGGTCCTAATTATTTTAAAAAAAGAACATTTACAGAAATGTAAGGAGAGTACATATCCCCATTCATGGCCAGAGACCAAATCTTGTTAGTGTGCCAGCCCTAGCCAGTTTGGCTCAGTGAATGGAGTGTCGGCCTGCAGACCAAAGGGTCCCAGGTTCGATTCCTGTCGAGGACACGTACCTTGGTTGCAGGCTCCTCCCTGAACCCCGGCCCTGGTCAGGGCACCTGCAGGAGACAATCAATGTGTTTCTCTCATATCAATGTTTCTCTCTGTCTTTCCTTCTCTTGTCCACTCTCCCCAAAAAATCAATGAAAAAATATCCTCGGGTGAGGATTAACAACAACAACAAAAAGTTAGTGTGCCAAACCTCCAAAGGCATTTCTTTTTTTTTTTAAATTAAATCTTTATTGTTCAGATTATTACAGTTGTTCCTCTTTTTCCCCCCATAGCTCCCCTCCATCCCGGTCCCACCCCACCCTCTGCCCTTACCCCCCACCACTGTCCTCATCCATAGGTGTACGATTTTTTCCAGTCTCTTCCCGCACCCCCCACACCCCTTTCCCACCGAGAATTGTCAGTCCACACCCTTTCTATGCCCCTGATTCTATTATATTCACCAGTTTATTCTGTTCATCAGATTATTTATTCACTTGATTTTTAGATCCACTTGTTGATAGATGTGTATTTGTTGTCCATAATTTCTATCTTTACCTTTTTCTTCTTCTTACTCTTCTTAAAGGATACCTTTCAGCATTTCATATAATACTGGTTTGGTGGTGATGAACTCCTTTAGCTTTTTCTAATCTGTGAAGCTCTTTATCTGACCTTCAATTCTGAATGATAGCTTTGCTGGGTAAAGTAATCTTGGTTGTAGGTTCATGCTATTCATCACTTTGCATATTTCTTGCCATTCCCTTCTGGCCTGCATAGTTTCTATTGAGAAATCAGCTGACAATCTTATGAGTACTCCCTTGTAGGTAACTGACTGTTTTTCTCTTGCTGCTTTTAAGATTCTCTCTTTGTCTTTTGCTCTTGGCATTTGAATTATGATGTGTCTTGGTATGGTTCTCTTTGGATTCTTTTTGTTTGGAGTTCTCTGCGCTTCCTGGACTTGTAAGTCTATTTCTTTCACCAGGTAAGGGAAGTTTTCTATCATGATTTCTTCAAATAGGTTTTCAATATCTTGCTCTCTCTCTACTTCTGGCACCCCCATAATTCAGATGTTGGTATGCTTGAAGTTCTCCCAGAGGCTCCTTTCACTATCTTCATATTTTTGGATTCTTTTTTCTTTTTGTTTTTCCGGTTGGGTGTTTTTTGCTTGTTCGTATTTCAAATCTTTGACTTGATTCTTGAGATCCTCTAGTCTGCTGTTGGAACTCTGCATAATATCCTTTATTTCAGTCAGTATATGCTTAATTTCTAGTTGGTCCTTTTTCATAACCTCGAGGGTCTCACTAGATTTATCGAGGGTCTCACTAAATTTATTGGTGGTTTCTAGAAAATTCTTGAAAAACCATATAACTGTGGTTTTCAACTCTCTATCCAGTAGTTTGCTTTCCTCCATTTCTGTCATTTGTGACCTGTTTCTTTGTCTCCGCATTTTGGCTGCTTCCCTGTGTTGATAGAGTGGCTTCCTGTGCTAGGTGTCCTATAGGGCCCAGTGGCTCAGCCTCCCCAATTACCTGAGATGGACACTCTTGGTGCACCCCTTTGTGGGCTTTGTGCACAGTCTTGTTGTAGTTAAGCCTTGATTGTTGTAGATATCACTGGGAGGAATTGACCTCCAGGCCAATTGGCTGTGAGAATCAGCTGTGTTTACGTTGGGAGAACTTCTGTGCTGGAGACAACCTTATGGGGCA
>NW_005871050.1:29421674-29487718 GCF_000147115.1 Myotis lucifugus | reverse complement strand
CTACCCGCCTGGCACTTAATTAAGGGGTGTATCCCCTCCTAACCTCAGGGAAAAATCCCCACCTGGGGAAACAACCTTTCTCGGAGAGGTGACCTTGGGTTAAAACACATGGCGCTAAAGGGAGCAAACATATTAAGAACAATATGCTATATACGCCAGGTCCCTTGAAACATATGCTGTGCAGACGTTTCTTCTCTGCAGCGACTGTGTCAAGCAGCAAGGATGGACCAGCTCCTGGCAGTAATCTGTATGGTCCCACTCTGACCACGGGGCACACTGGCTCTTGGATCTCTAAAAAGGTGCTAATTTAGCCTCTGCCTGAGGCTACCCAGCAGGAGCTATGGAGAGATATGCAGATTCCTCTTCTTTGTTTGGTGTTTGGAGGTGCCCAGATGAGGCCCAGCTGTGAAGCAATGCAAGCTGCTCTGGGGTCTTGGGCCTTCTTTTGGATGTTCTGGGTCTCTCTGGCCCAGCTGCAGTTTGTTAGGTAATTTTAGATTGCAAAGGGCCAGACCATTCATATGCAAAAGCCTCTGCACAGAGCTTGGGTAGGGTGAGGTCTCAGGGAATCAACAGGGTAGAGCAAACAGCTATGGCTGATCCTCAGTCCTACCCTAAGAGGCCCCTAGTCTCAGTGTCCCTTAGTAATCGCTGCAAACACCTGAGAGAAAGCCGCCCTTGAGTTCTGCCTGATGCGAGACAGTCCAGTTTCTCCCCGTTTGAGTCTGGGTCCCCAGAGACTCGCCCAGAACTGGAGTTCAGAGCAGTAGGGAGCTTTTGTCTCCCTCCCTATTGAAAAAGACAACTGAGTCCTCAGTTCCCAGCCCTTTCCACGTGCGCCTCTGTACCTCTGCACTTTACTTCCACACCGCACCTCCTCTGAGTCTCAGTGTGCTTTTATCGTTCCTTCTAGTTGTAGAATTTCCACGCAGCCAGCCTTCCTGTGGTTCTGGATGATGTCTGTATTGTCTTTTAGTTGTATTTCTGAAATGGTTGTGCGAGGCAGCAATTTCCGGTGTTTACCTATGCCGCCATCTTGGTTTTTCTCCAAAGGCATTTCTGTTACAAGATAGTTTCTCAGGAAGTGGCTGATGAAGTTTTAATGGTTCTTTCTAAATTACAAAGCTCTTTTACAGTCATTATTATTTTTTCTTTTTTTAAATTGAGTATAATTAGCATATAGCATTATATTAGTTTAAAGTGTGCAACATGATTTGATATTTGTATATTGTGACGTGTGCACCACAATAAGTCTAGTTAACATCTATCTCCATACATATTTACATTTTTTCTTGTGATAAGAAATTGTAAGATCTACCCTCCTAGTAACTTTCAAATATGCAAGAGAATATTATTAACTATAGTCAACCCTGTGTACATTTTGTCCCCATGACTTACTTTATGACTGGAAATTTATACCTTTTGACCCCTTTCACCTATTTGACCAATTTCACTCCTCACCTCTGGCATTCACTAATCTATTCTCTGTATCTATGAACTCAGTTTTTTTTTTTTAATTTCACATATAAGTGAGATCATAATAGCGTTTTTCTTTCTGTGCCTGATTTATTTCACTTAGCCTGATGCCTTCAAGGTCCATTCATGTTTTTGTAAATGCAAGATTTTATTATATTTTGTGGCTGAATAATATTTCATGTATATATATATATGCATTCACATTTTCATTATCCATTCATTCATCAGTGGACTCTTAGGTTGTTTTTATATCTTGGCTATCTATATTTATAAAAGGCTAATATGCAAAGTGTTCCCTTGGGAGTTCAACCAGGAGACTGGGAGTCTGATTGCTCACTATAATGTGCGCTGGCACCAGGGGGTGGCGCGGAATGAAGGAAGGCCCCAACTGGCAGCCAGCAGCCAGGAAAGGAAGGCCGCGGCCAGAATCCAGAAGGCCCTGATCGGCCCTGATCACCAGCCAGGCCTAGGGACACTACCCATGCACAAATTTCGTGCACTGGCCTCTAGTTGTGCATTTCCATGATGATTACTGATGTTGAGACCCTTTCCATGTACCTGTTGGCCATATGTATGTCTTCTTTGGAAAAATGTCTATTCAGATCCTCTGTCCATTTTTAAATCAGATTGTTTTGGGGGGAGGGTTTGCTATTAAGTTGAATAAGTTATTTAGATATTTTGGCTGTTAACCGCTCATATGATTTGCAATTATTTTCTCCTATTCCGTAGCTTGATTTTTCATCTTGTTGATGGTTTCCTTTTCTGTGCAGCTTTTTAGTTTGATGTAGTCCCATTTATTTACTATATTGCAGGTTTAATGAATGAATTAGTTTTATGTGTGTCAACATGGTTACTAATATATTACCAGCTATCTAATCTAATAAAAGAGAAACATGCAAATTGACCGCATCTCCAATATGCCCCAAGCCACGCCCACCATCCAATCAGAGCGACTATATGCAAATTAACCCAACCAAGATGGCGGCCAGCAGCCACAGAGCTGGATGCCCCAGCGATGGAGGAAGCCAAGCATCCGCCTGCCTTGGCCAGCTGTGGCCTCCGATCAAGGCAACAAAGTTTTCAATTATAGAAGATAAATAAATCCCAGATACCTGCTTCCAGCCAGCTTTCACCAGGAACTTGGGTGACTGGGGGCCATGGCCAGCCTGCAAACAGCCATAAGCCCCTCAAACAAGATGGCCACACCCTCATGGGGTGAGGGTCCCTGCTGGGGGGCTTGGGCAGCCTGCAAACAGCCATCAGCCCCTCACCCAGACTGGCCAGGCACCCCAGCAGGACCCCCCACCCTGAAGGGGCTGTGGCCAGCCTGAAAACCTCCCTCAGCCCCTCACCCAGGCTGTCCAGGCACTCCAGTGGGGACCCCCACCCTGAAGGGAGTGTGGCCAGCCTGAAAATGGCCCTCAGCCCCTCACCCAGGCTGTCCAGGCACCCCAGCGGGACCCCCACCCTGATCCGGGACACCCTTCAGGGCAAACCAGCCGCCCCCACCATGCACCAGGCCTCTATCCTATATAATAAAAGGGTAATATGCAAATTGACCCTAACAGCAGAACCACTGGGAATGACTGGTCACTATGACACACACTGACCACCAGGGGGAAGATGCTCAATGCAGGAGCTGCCCCCTGATGGTTAGTGCGCTCCCACAGGGGGAGCTCTGCTCAGCCACAAGGGCCTCTCCCGCCTCCTCAGCAGCGCTATGGATGTTCGACTACAGCTAGGCCTGCTCCTCGCTGGCAAGTTGACATCCCCTGAGGGATCCTGGGCTGTCAGAGTGATGTCTGACTGTCAGCCTAGGCACAATCCCCTGGGGAGTGGGCCTAAGCCAGCAGGTGGACATCCCCTGAGGGGTCCCAGACTGTGAGAGGGCACAGGCCGGGCTGAGGGACCCCCTCCCCGAGTGCACAAATTTTTGTGCACCGGGCCTCTAGTGTTTCATAATAGTTTTGGAAATTACTATCCAAAAGACACTCATTTGTGAATATATAATTAGTTTGTGCATGTGGACTTATAGTGCTGGGTTTTTTTAAGGCTACAAAGTTGAACATTTTATCACTTATATCTGATAACTTAGATAAATAGATAAAACATACATTGAACATTAACAATAAACAATAACAGTGCTACTGAAATACAAGACATTGCAGGTAACCTCTGACTTACACAACTCTTTAAAAAGTCTGTTATATATTTGCTACTAATTATAGAAATTATCACTGACTAGACTATCTTATTCTTTTCTAGCCTTATAGATCTTGTTCCAGGGTGAGGTCAGTGGAACTAAGAGAGGAAGAGGAAATGAAAATAGTTCCTCTCCCTCTCCCATGTCTGTAACTCTTATTTACATAATGACATGCTCAGAGTAGGTTTTATGAAGAAAAAACAATCACCATTCCTACATGCAAGCATTTATACTGTGTCCTTTTTTACCTCGCCACCTAAATGTGGTCTTCCCCTGAATATTTTCCTCACTTAACTATAAATTTGTTCTCAACAGAAAGAAGGGTAAAATGAATCATTACAATAATAGTGATCATTATAATTACATTATATAGTCATATATATTTTCTAGATAATTAACCTGTATCATAATCATGCATTAGACTTAAAAACATAATGTGGCCTGGCCTATGTTGCTCAGTGGTTGAGTTTCAACCCATGAACCAAGAGGTCACCTGTTTGATTCCCAGTCAGGCAGGCTCAATCTCCAGAAGAAGGCATATGGGAGGCAACTGATAGATGTTTCTCTCTCATCAATGTTTTTATCTACCTATCTATCCCTCTCTCTTTCTCTCTCTCTAAAATCAATAAAAACATTTTAAAATAATGTGTTTCTCATGGCAATTTTAACAGTATTCAAGCTAAAAATAAAAGAATTCTAGTTCATAATGTTATTTTTAGAAAAACCTGAACTCTAGATGTATTTGGTCTGCTTCCTAATTATTACCTTTAAAATATTGCTGTTGATAACCAGTGTCTACAAATACCTCTTTTATTAAATTTATACACATTTGTATTGATTATGAACATATAATTGGGATAGGTAATTATAGTTCAAGTTACTAAATTAAAAAATAAAAAAGCATGGTTTTTCAGAGAAATTTTTACTATAAATATTTTTACCTTGCCAGTCCTTAATATTAACACTGAAAAAAGAAAATAGACATAGCCCTGACTGGTTTGGCTCACTGGATAGAGCGTTGGCCTGCGGACTGAAGGGTCCCAGGTTCGATTCCTGTCAAGGGCATGTGCCTTGGTTGCGGGCACATCCCTAGTGGGAGGGGTTCGGGAGGCAGCTGATCGATGTTTCTCTCTCATCGATGTTTCTAACTCTCTATCTCTCTCCTTTCCTCTCTGTAAAAAATCAATAAAATATGTTTTTTTTTTAAAAAAAAGAAAGAAAATAGGCATAGAAAATATTTTGAGTTATTCCTGCCAGGGTCAACCATAGGATTTTTTTATAAGGTAAATGTAATTATTCAATTTTTAAAAATTAAAATAGCCTATAACTTGTTCTTGCATGCTATATTTTTTAACAAGTCAATCATGAACACACAATATAACTTGGGACATTGTCATAGCTACTTATTGCTGCTCTAATTATGTAATTTTATTAGTTTGGGGAGGGGAGATTTATTTCTAGAAAGTAAAAATATTAAATCATTGCCCAATTCTCAGTTTAGTCTAATACTATTAACTGAGTTTTTCTGTTGGCATTGATTGATTCCTTTCCTTTTCATGTGTGATTAAATATTTTATTATTTTTGTTGTCAAGCATTTTATGAGATGTTAAATGAATTCATCAACTGAATTTTGAGTTTAAAGAGTATTGTAATATTGCAGTATTTTAAATTCCTTGTTAGAAGTGTATGTTCATCTTCATCTTTTATTATAATTTAATCTAGTATTTTACCTTGTAATAAAATTTTAGTAAGTCTCTTGTGAGTTTTAAGAAACCAAAAAGTAGCTGATTTGGCTCAGTGGATAGAGCATTGATCTGCCGAATGAAGGATCCCAAGTTCAATTCCAGTCAAGGGCACATGCCCTGGTTGCAGGCTCTATCCCTAGTCGGGGGTGTGCAGGAGGCAGCCTATCAATGATTCACTCCCATCATTGATGTTTCTATCTCTCTCTCTCTCCCTCTCCCTTCCTCTCTGAAATCAATAAAAATATATTTTAAAAAAGTAACCCAAAAAGTAGTCTAAGAATATGGAATAAAGTTAGTAAAGCAGAAGTAGTATATTAATCAAATTGAAACCTTACTGTTGATGCTCCTTTCTGCCTCATCAAGGTTGTTGTGTGTGTTTTTTTAATGCTAGGGTAATAATGAATAGCAAGGCATAAGCAGCCTACATGGAAGCAATTCAGCAGCCATGGTAAACTTTGAAACAGTTGCTGTCAGCTTTCCTCAGCTAGCAGAACTGACAACATGAGGGTCTTGTTCCAAAATCTATTTTTTTTCTGATTCTACCATATATTTTCAGTTTACAGGGTATATTATTCAATTAAAATCGTATTTCACAAAATTTCTTAGGACAGTGTCTAGTACATAATGGGTACTTAATAATTATTTGCTGAATGAATGAATGTCATAATATGTGGGGGAGGTATTATATTCTGCCTTAGAAACTGTGTTAGACAAACTGTACATAAATTATAAATTAACTTGATGTTAGAGAACAATCCAGAATTGAAGCAATCTTTCATCTCAATTTAGTTCCCTCTTTGTTTTCCATATGTTATTTATATCTGAAAGAGGTATCATATAAATAAATGGTCCTTTTGAAGGAGAGTTATATCCAAGGAAAAGACTGTCTTGTATTTGTTCAGGCTACTTTTTGTTCAGCAAAGATGAACAAAATATTGTTTTAATCTTAAATTCCACCAAGAGTGAGTGGTGGTCCCATCTCTAAAGGTTATTAATCTCACGAATTTGTTTTACCTTGAACTTGTCACTGAATATAAAAGGAATATATGTTTATTTATGAACATTTAGAAAATACAGAAAAAGTATAAAGAAGATAATTAACAAATCTCCATAAAGCCATTAGCAAAGAAAACAATATTACTTTTTAATACTTTAGAGTAAAAGTTTATTTTGAAAGTGAATTTTGTTCTTTCCTCACTTTAATAAATATCTTTTAGATATTCAATCTACATTTTGTAAGTGGTTGTTAGATTTTTAAAGTTAACTATTCCTCTTTAATCTGTGCTTTTTTTGTAGAAAATGGCTTGATTTGGTTAATTTATAGGTCAATTGTGTTTATCTTATTGTGTCTTTAACAGGTAGAGAAAGTGCAAGCACTGGTATTAAATGGAAAGCCAGAAAAACTCTAACTCATAGATGGGAAAGTCAACTGTGGAGAGAGAAAAAGTTTGGCTTAAGAGAACACCTATGTTACAGATTTGTTTATCCTGAAAGTATTCCACGGAAATTTATTTTCGAACACAAAAATTTTCTTATTCAGCAGTATATCTGTCAGCCTGCAAAATACATAGCACCAGAAGAAAGGCCCCTAAAAGTTAGTGATTTTAAGAGTGCCCGAAGTCCTGGACATTTTGAAGTAACCATCCTAGGTAAGTCAACTGTTTTTCCCTTTGGATATTATTCATTTAACATATTTTAAATATAGATGATAGTATTTTGCTTCAAAAAAAATTAAGTGCCCTCACAAAAAAATTAAGCCCAAGGAGTGCTCTTGTTTGGTTCAAACCAAAGGAGTAGAGCACTACTTCTAGAATACATTAAGCTCTAACTGTGGGCTTTTAAACATTGGCAAGTCCTTGGAAAGTATTTGGGGGAAAAAGATTGGGAACCCAGGGAACTTTCCTCATCCCAGACTGACTACTTCTAAAACCGATTCTGTTCTCTGTTAGCCACCACTTTCTTACCCATATTCTCTGTCTCTTACTCAGAGCATCTGAACCATCGAAAGGTAAAATGTAGGTTAAAGAGAAAAGGGTACTAATCAATAGATGCTCCTATAAACAGGAGTCTGTTTAGCCCTGAAGAAAATAAAATTCTCAAGTAACACAGGTTGAACAGAAAGAAACTACTGAATAAACATCCCCTGTCTGATAAGGGAAATAAGCTAATTTCCTCAGGCTGTTTAAAATAGAGAAGTAGCTACAGAATTTATAAAATTGTAAAGGAACCAATATATTTTTGTATATTTATTTTTGTTTGTTTTTAATGAGTGAAAATGTACACAAAAATATTTCTATTATAAAATTTTAGCCAACATGAGCTAATCTCAGTCAAGGAAAACATTTTATTTGTATTTGTGTTTTAAAGAAAGATCTTGTTACCTTAAAATGAAAGAATAAGGAAAAATCATTGGCAAATGAATTTAATGCCTGAAAGAAATTGCAGTTCATAGATTTTTATATCTGGACTACTGGAATGAATTACCTTGACCTTTATCAAGATTCCTTTTTTCTCCTTTACTCTCTCCCGCCCCCACTTCCCTACCTTCTTACACATAAATATGTACATACATGTGTATAATCTATGAAAAGTGTGAATTTTATTCACTCTGTTAGGGAGTCTTACATATCAATTTGAGATGCTTCTTTTCACTAGACTGCATTACTTGGTCTTTTGGGGTCAAGTTTATCCATCTTAGTTTTATATCTAGGAAACAAATATTACAGCAACAATTTCCCTTATATCACAAAAAAGTAACCATGGAAATAATGAGTTCATCTGGAAACACATAAATTGAATATTTTTCTTCTTTTTAACATGTTACTGGTTCATTAAACATCTCAGCTGTCTTACTAGTAATTGTAAACCTTTGAGGCTTTTGCTATGCACCACATAAAAGCAAGAATCAAATGTTAAGAAGGCAAATTTATCATTCTGCCCAACCACTTTTAATTCATATTATAATTATATAATTTTATATCTTGCCTGTTTTCAATGACTTAAGGTGGTTAACAGGGATAAAAGACAGTGAAAAATAAGCCATGTATGGATGAAACAAAATAGAATATTTAAAAGAAAACAAAAAGTAGGTGTTTCTACATACTTGAAAATAACCAGAATTCTATCATTTGATAGTAATTTTATGTCTGCTTTCTGGCAAGAAGGGAAAAAGGGGATTTTTTCCTGATGAGATATTTTACTAGAGTTAAAATAAATTTGGATATCTTCTAGTCCTACTTTCTGGCTAGGTTGAAGTCAGGCCATATAAATTATATTTCCTTAGTTTTCTATTACAGAGAAAACAAACATATGTAGGAACCCTATTTATTTCTCTAACAAAACTCTGAATTCTGGTTTTAACCAAAGAACTCACAAATCCTATATAATAAAAGGGTAATATGCAAATTGACCCTAAAGGCGGAACGAATGGGAAGGAGAGGTGGCTATGACATGCACTGACCACCAGGGGGCAGATGCTCAATGCAAGAGCTGTCCCCTGGTGGTCAGTGTGCTCCCACAGGGGATCTCTACTCAGTCACAAGCCGGGCTGATAGGCTGATGGCTGCAAGCGCAGCAACAGTGGTGGGAGCCTCTCCGGCCTCCTTGGCAGCACTAAGGATGTCTGACTGCGGCTCCCAGGCTGCCAGAGGGATGTCTGTCTGCCAGCTTAGGCCCAATCCCCCAGGGAGGGGGCCTAAGCTGGCAGGTGGACATCCCCCAAGGGGTCCTGGACTGCGAGAGGATGCAGGCCAGGCTGAGGGACCCCCCCGCAAGTGCACGAATTTTTGTGCACTGGCCTCTATTATTATTAATAGTATAGATTCTAAATCACCTTAATTTATAGTTTAGGAATTAACTAAAAGTAGTATCAATGACATGCTGATAATAAAACTATCTTCCTGAAAATATCAGGATTTCCAACTTCAGATATTTCTCAATTTCAAAGCATATTTTCTTTCACATTTGCAAGTTGGACTGCATTTTATGGTCAATGGATGCATTGAATGCAGTGTTTACTTTTTATTTAAAATACCTATTAGCTCCAGGTGGTTTTGCTCAGTGGACAGAGCATCAGCCTGTGGACTGAAGGGTCCCAGGTTTGATTCTGGTCAAGGACCCATGCCCTGGTTGCAGGCTCGATCCCCAGTAGGGAGTGTGCAGAAGGCAGCCAATCAATGATTTCCTCTCATCATTGATGTTTCTATCTCTCTCTCCCTCTCCCTTCCTCTCTGAAATCAGTAAAAATATATTTAATAAAATAAATAAGTAAAATAAAATACTTATTAAATTGATGAGAGTTATATCTGAGAGTTAAATTTAATCTTAGCATCAAGGAAATAAGACACCTGAATGTGCACATTTACAAGGGTTTTGCAGCATTTCTAAGTTTCATGAGGTAGCTATACTTGTTGTAATACTGAGTTGGAATCCTCAGTAAATTCTAGATATTATGGCTATTTTAGTTTATGAAAACCAAATTTTAGTAATTCCTTACAAATCTTTACCCCTTAGTCGTATGTTACCTTAAAGCTATGGAATTTTGTGTCATTTGCCCATAAAAAGCAAATAATGGATTTGCATTTCTAGATTAGTTTACAACTCAACAGGAAGGACTTTGTTTACACATCATTGGGTCATACTAAGTAGTTAACAATCACTGTAAGGATGAATAGGAGAGATATTAAGGTCATAGAATCTATAGGACCCTGTGACAAATATCATGGAAGAATGAAAGGGAGGAGTTACGGATAGCTCCCAGGTTTCTGGTTTGGGTAACTAGATAGAATTCATATAGTTTTGTTCTGTGTGTTTACCCTTGCTTCAGCCACAATGGGCTCCTTACTCTGGCCTATACTTTTGGCTACTCCATTCCCTGCCTGAAATACCCTCCTGTTTACTTAAAAGCTATTCATCCTTTAGTACCCAGCTCAGACCCTTGCCTCTAGGAAGTCTTTTGTCCACCCTAACTGACATTGACCCATGTAAAAAGATGACAGTAGTAGGTCAGGATTCAGTTTGGTTGGTCCCCTATAGCCTCTTTTCTACTGCAGCCTCTTATAGCCCTAAGAGTAAGTTATTGACACTTATATATTTGAGGACAGATTGGACCTAGTTATTATGGTGCATACCATACCACACCATACCATACCACACCATACCATACCATACCATACCATACCATACCATACCATACCATACCAGTATATCCTTAAGTCCAAATGGCAATGAGAGAACCAATAGTTTTCTCATGAATGATGAAGAAAGCACTATACAAGTCTTCATTTATGTGACAAGGCTGTTCTCTGCGTATTAAGATTTTAACCTTCAACCTTTCATCAGTAGAGAAAATTTTTTGGAATTTTTTTTCCAGCAGTGGTGAAAGACTGCACTGAATTGTCTCCTCTTTCAACCAATAACATGTATTCATAAATGTTTGCACAGCTAAGAGTTTAGGCCACAGTTTTTAAACTGTCTTTTTTTTTATCCTCACCTGAGGATAGAGTGGAAAGGAAGGAGGGAGGGAGGGAGAAAGAGAGAGAGAGAGAGAGAGAGAGAGAGAGAGAGAGAGAGATATCATCAATGTGAGAGAGACACATCGCACATCAATTGGCTGCCTCCCGCACATGCCCAGACCCGGGCTGGGAAATGAACCTGCAATCCAAGCACATGCCCTTGACTGGGAATCAAACCCTCAACCCTTCAGTGTGTGGACCAATGCCCCAACCACTGAGCACACCAGCCAGGGCTCAAACTGTCTTTTATAGGTGTGAAGCTATTTGGCATATATTAGGATCAAATCAGCAACTTGGCCTCATTAGCACCATATACTAACCCACTAAACTTTAATAAAGTGTAATTTTTCTTTAAAGGTCTGAACCATGAGAGAGCAATTGATGTTGCATTTCTACCCCTGTACTGTCCAGAAGATATCCGAACATCTCAAATAGACACATTATTAACCTGTATGAATTACAGCTGTGTGTATCCACAGGAAGTAACTGATTCTGAGAGGATGCCAGGTACAACAGCCCTTGCAGGTATGACCGTGTCAGTGTTCTTTTCATTCAGAAAATAAAATTAGAATTATAAATAGTCGTGTTTTGTGGAATTGTGCACCTGAAACCTGTCTAGTTTTGTTAACCAGTGTTACCCCAATATGTTCAATAAAAAGGAAAAAAAATATTGTAAACAGTCCTAACCTTAAGATGTTTTTATATAAACCAGAGGTGGGGACCGTCTGGTCTGCCAGGTGTATCATTTGGTCTGGCCCTGCCAAGGAAACCACAGGTGGGACAAGAAATTCAATAAATCTAGGAGCTTTTTTCATAGCAACATAATTTTTAAGTTAATCATTTTGTTTGGCCCACAAATGATGTTATAAATATCCAAGTGGCCCTTGGAAGAAAAAAAGGTTCAAGGTTCCCCACCCCTGCTATAAACAGTTATAGCCTTAACATTTAATACAGTTTGAAGAATTATTTTATAAATGTACCCCAAGACATATAAGTGAAAATATATATTTTAAACAAAATAGAATAAATTAATGGTTTTTATTCCAGGCAGGCATTAACCATGTTCTCTTATAGCCTGGCTGGTGTTGCTCAGTGGTTGAGAGTCCACCTATAAACCAAGAGGTCCCTGGTTTGATTCCCGGTCAGGGCACATGCCTAGGTTTCAGGCTCGATCCCCAGTAGCGGGTGTGCAGGAGCACCTGGTCGATGTTTCCATCTCTCCATCCCTCTCCCTTCCTCTCTCTCTAAAAAAATTTTTTTAACTCAAGAGTTTTCTCTTATAATACAACTAGAGGCCCAGTGCACTAAATTCATGCACTGAGGGAGGGGGATGTACCTCAGCCTGGCCTGCACTCTCTCCTATCTGGGACCCCTCGGGGATGTCCGACTGCCGGTTTACGCCCGATCCCTGTGGAATCGGGCCTAAACTGGCAGTTGGACATCCCTCTCACAATCCTGGACTGCTGACTCCCAACTGCTCACCTGCCTGACTGCCTGATTGCCCCTAACCACTTATGCCTGCCAGCCTGATCGCCCCCTAACCAATCCCCTGCCAGCCTGATCAACGCCTAACTGCTCCCCTGCCAGCCCAGTCACCCCCAACTGCCCTCCCCTGCAGGCCAGGTCACCCCTAACTGCCCTCTCCTGTTGGCCTGGTCCCCCCCAAGTGCCCTCCCTCCCCTGCCTGCCCAGTTGCCCCTATCTGCCCTCCCCTGCTGGCCTGGTTGCCCCTAACTGCCCTCCCCTGCTGACTGGCCCAATTGCCCACAACTGCCTTCCCCTGCCAGCCATGTTGTGGCTGTGGGCGCTGCCATCATTGAGGGTGGGGCAGTCAATTAGCATATTTCTTCCTTATTGGCTTTGGGCGCCACCATCTTTGTGATGGTGTGAGGGTTAATTAGCATATTCCCTCTTTATTCGATAGGATTCTGAATGTAAGTATTGGACCTAAGTGGTATGCACATGGGAGTAGTGCAAATTTCTAATCTTCTCTCCTTTTAACTCAGATGAGACAGTTTAACCCAGTGATGGCAAACCTTTTGAGCTCTGCATGTCAGCATTTTGAAAAACCCTAACTTAACTCTGGTGCCATGTCACATATAGAAATTTTTTGATATTTGCAACCATAGTAAAACAAAGATTTATATTTTTGATATTTATTTTATATATTTAAATGCCATTTAACAAAGAAAAATCAACCAAAAAAATGAGTTTGCATGTCACCTCTGACATGCGTGTCATAGGTTCGCCACCACTGATTTATTCTTTCACCTTATAATTGCTGAAATTTTAATACCTCCATAGCATAGCATAGTACAATTGTTTTCTCTTATAAATGTTTAGTTATTCAAATGCTATCCAATAAACTCCTTGAGGAGTGCTAGGAGTGTATGTAATCCCAATAGTGAAACCCTTCAACCAACTGTTTAGGCTACTACATAATATGCCAAACTTATTTCTATATACCAAAATTATTTATATATACCTATAAAACTATGTGTCCATGATTACCTTATTAACTTTTTTGTCATTTCTATTTCCTAAGCATGTGGTAAAGTTTTTAGAAGGTTTCATTGAGCTTATAAGGATATTACATTTAAGTTATATTTTAAGAAAGCCTTTATTATCTATGGTCTTTCTATGCTGATGAAACTCTTGAGTGTATGTTGTTTTTAAACAAGTCTTATGAGCTGTGCCTGATGAATAAGTAGCTTTTGGTATTAACGCTTACTGTAAACTGAACATGAATAGCTAATTTTATGTGATGAGGGGTTTTTATTTTCCCACAGTCTATTTTAGAAATGATTATCAGTCGACTTGCAGTATTACTTCTTACATTGCAGCTCCTTAAACTTCCAAAAATTCCAGATTCCTTAGTTAGTGCCCTAATATGCACTTTAAATACTTGTACACTTATTTTCTTACTTCATATAATATCCATTTCTGTCACTTTTTTCTGCTATATGTATATGTTATTATTGAAGAATATCAAGGCAAAATTCTCAGCTACCTACTAGTTTCTAGTGCCAATATTCTTTCAACAGTCACTAACATCGTCACATGAAAATATCTGGTTAATATTTGGGAGATGAAGGGCAAAAATCACTAGAAAAGTGATAGGGTAATCAAAAGTGAGGTGATTTATTTTCTTTTTCACCACATAAAATTATTAATAACTAGAGGCCCGGTGCACAAAAATTTGTGCACTCGGGGGGGAGGGAGGGGGAGCTCCCAGCCCGGCCTGTGCCCTCTCACAGTCTGGGACCCTTCGGGAGATAACAACCTGCTGGCTTAGGGCTGCTCCCGGGTGGCAGAGGGCATGCCCAATCCCTAGGTGCAGCCCCTGGTCAGGCTCAGAGCAGGGCCGATTGGGGAGTTGGGGCACCGCCCCATCATGCACAGAGCAGGATGGATCGGGAGGTTGCGATGCCACCCTCAGTCACGCTCAGGGTAGGGCCGATTGGGGGGTTGGGGCACTGCCCCCTGTCACACTCAAGACAGGGTCGATGGGGAGGTTGCGGCGCCACCCCCTGTCACGTACAGAGCAGGGCCAATCAGGGGGTTGGGACGCTGCCCCCTGTCATGCACAGAGCAGGGCCCATCAGGGGGATTGGGGCTCCGTACCCTGTCACACACAGAGCCGCAGGGCCCACCAGGGGGGTTGGGGCTCTGTACCCTGTCACACACAGAGCAGGGTCGATCAGGGGGTTGGGGAGCTCCCCCCTGTCATGCACAGAGCAGGGCCCACCAGGGGGTTGGGGAGCTCCCCCCTGTCACTCACAGAGTAGGACTGATAGGGGAGTTGGGGCACCGCCCCCTGTCACACACAGAGCAGGGCGGATCAGGAGGTTGGGGTGCTGCACCCTATCACACTCAGGGCAGGGCCAATGGGGAGGTTATGGCTCTCCCCCGTCACACACAGAGCAAGGCCCGTGGAGGGGGGTTGGGGCACCGCCCTCTATCACCCACAGAGCAGGGCCAATCAGGGGGTTGGGGCGCTGCCACTGTCACACTCAGGGCAGGGCCGATGGAGAGGTTATGGCTCTACCCTGTCACACACAGAGCAGGCCCGTGGGGGGGGGGGGCTTGGGGCACCGCACCCCATCACACACAGAGCAGGGCCGATCAGGGTGTTGGGGCGCCGCACCCTGTCACACACAGAGCCTCAGGGCGATCAGGGGATTGGGGAGCTCCCCCCTATCAGGCACAGAGCAGGGCTGATCAGGGGGTTGGGGCACCTTCCCCTGTCACACACAGAGCCGCAGGTGATCAGGGGGTTTGGGCGCTGCCCCCTGTCACGCTGATCCCGGTGCCGGGAGGCCTCACTGCTCCGCTGATCCCGGTGCCGGGAGGCATATTACCCTTTTACTATATAGGATAGAAGCCTGGTGCACAGGTGGGGGCCAGCTGGTTTGCCCTGAAGGGTGTCCTGGATCAGGGTGGGGGTCCCCACTGGGGTGCCTGGCCAGTCTGGGTGAGGGGCTGAGGGCTGTTTTCCCGCTGGCGGGTGATTGAAGCTCCCAACCGCTCCTTTTTTTTCTTTTTTCTTTTTTTTATTCTGGGCCGGCTTTAGCTCTGAGGCCTCGCTGCTAAAAACATTGATACAAATGTTGCGGTCAGGCTGGCTGGCTGACTGAAAGCCGGTTTCTGGGGTTTTGTTTAGCTTCTATATTTGCAACATAGTTGCTTAGAGTTGCAGCTAAGAGGCCGGCAAGTCAGGCAGGGAACGTTGGAGTTCGCCATCACTGGAGCAAGCAAGCCTCCCTGTTCGCTTCAGTGCATGCTGCCGGCCGCCATCTTGGCTGACAGTTAATTTGCATAAGGATATGCTGATTAGCCAATGGGAAGGGTAGCGGTCATATGCTAATTACCATGTTTCTCTTTTATTAGTGTAGATGTGCCCTGGCCAGGTGACTCAGTTGGTTGGAACATCATCCCACACACTGAAAGGTTTTGGGTTCAATTCCTGGTCAGAGCATATACCTAGATTGCAGGTTCGATCCCCATTTGGGGTGCATGCGAGAGGCAACCAATTGATGTTTCGCTCTCTCTTCCTTCCTTCCTCTCTCAAATCAATAAAAAACATATCCTCAGGTGAGGATTAATATAAAAAACCTATTGACAATGTTGTGTCACTTTAGCTTTGTGCCATGCACTGTGCCTGGACATTTTTATAAGTTATGACTAACCCTAATAATAAGAACCTTGCAATGTGAATATTATTTTCCTATATTTAAAGATGATTACACTGAAAATCAGATTTACTAGCATGGGTAACAGCTGGGACTTGAACTCAGATCTGTCTGATTTAAAACTTTTTCATTCCTCCAATAATTCCAAAGTGAAAGGTCAACCTGAAAGGTAAAAATAAGTACAGAATAATGTAATGCAGTGCCTTATAGTATAGCATTGGTGTCATCTTTCTAAACATTTTTTATGAACAAGTTTCTTTTTATTGCCTTGAAAATATGTATATTTGCATTGCTCCACTATAAAAATTAAAAAATAAATATAACTAAATATGGCTTTGAAGTACCAGTCCATATCTTGACATTACTGGCAGCATCTGTTTGATGTATTCACTGTTATCTGTGGAAGTTATTACAGCATAGCTTTGATGAATGTGTGTGATGAATTAGAGTGAAGAGGAAGAAGATGAAGCACAGGGTTAATACTATAAGAAAAAAATATCAGTTTATGTGATATTAAATAAAAGTAAATATTTAATTATTTTACAATACTTACCATCTGCTTTTTATTTTTAGGTGATATTATAAAAGCAGTAACTGAACTGGATAGAGTGCATGTCATCTGTATCTTGGATATCTGTAATTTGGGTGACAACAATGTAGAAGTCTATATACATAAAATTTATAGACCAGATAATGCTCCTTAAAATTAGCAAATGGAATTATTACAGATTGTTAAATAGGGCAATGCATTAATTATATTCTATCATTTTGTTGGTAATTTTGATAACTGTTTTTCTACAAGAATATTACATAAGCTCCCAAGTTATTAAGTAGTTTAATGTTAGTCTTGTATTTGGAGTTAACAGACTTCATTTTAAGTTCATTACTGAACCAGTCATTAGAAAAATTTTTGTGTATCAAGAAAATTTACCTTACTTCGATATGACTATTATCTTGACTTTTAATAATTTATGTTCACTGTCTTATTTGTGAAGTGTACATTTGTTCTAAAGCCTCAGCATAGGGCATCTTGACTTCAGAAGAGTAACTACATAGACATTTGACATCCTGCAACTTTTATTCACCTATAATGGCAAGTTTTGAGTTGCTAATTTGAAGATTAAATGCTTCTAAAATGGTCAATCTGCATTTCTTACAACTAAGGTAGTTTCTGTCATTTTCAAAAGCACACAACAATTGTTATGGTCTCCTTACCCCATTCTTTAGTTTAGTCAGCTGTGCAATGTGAATGAATTAAATTGTCTTAAGGTTTTCCACTCCCTATTGTGACTTCATATCATTTGAATTTCTAAATGTTTTCACCAGTCTGTTATTTTAAAACCAGAGGCTACAGTATGTCTAAATTTTTGCTGTATTCAGTTGTAATTTGGGTACATGTAATGTGAGCTTAAATAGTGAAATTTTTATCTCATATTAACATTTTAGGTGCTCATATTCAAACTATAAAACAGTAACTAAGGAAATTGATTTTATTCTGGTTGTCTATTATACTTCATTTTAAATGTAAATGGCCTTCCACATTTGCAAGGCCCTATGGTTGACATCTATGTGTATCTATGACCAACACATGAGTTAAAAATTATTCTGTATCAAGATGAATCTGATTATAGTTAAGCTATTAATTTGTGGGGTTTCCTTCTAGCCTTATTGGTCTGTGACTTCATATGCTATACATTTAAAATGTATTGGGCACCTTATGAACCTAAAGACAGATGCTGCAATTTGTCCATAAATGTGTTCGGTCTTTTGTTCTTTATAATTGTATTTAAATGTTAATTAGAATTGTGAATCCTCCTCATGGTAAAATTCTGAGTGTGTTATTAAAGAATTTAAAAAGCAATAACTTTTTGGTCACCCGTCTTATTTTGAATGGATTTAATTTCTTTCTTCCATATATATTTTTGGCCATGAGAGACTTATATGTACTTACTAAATAAGGCAAAATGATTCTTCCATATGGGTTGAAGATTGTTGTTTTATCAAACAAAAGCTGGGTTTTTGTTTTTAGTTATAATAAACTTTATAAGGCAAATCAATTTTAGTGCCACATAAATGTTGGGGAAGGGGAAAATAATACTTCAGAAGTTATTGACTAAAACCTCAGGCTGAGATTTCCGAACCACACATTTTAACAGGTATAATTTCTGTTGTCATATTGAATGAGATATATGAACTTTTTTTAAATTTAGAATTTGTAAAGGCAAATTCCCTGGCAGTTTATTTTATGTTCTAGTGATATTTCTATCCAAATTTGGAGTTAAACGTATGTGTCATTATTTCTGGATGTTGCAAAATTAGATCACTACTGTGGCAGTTTCCTAAGAAGAATAGCAAACTACCCACAGAAGAACTTATCTTCAAGTGTCAATGTGTTCATTAATTTCAAAGTCAACACAAATATACTACTGCGACATCACATTCATATTAACAAGGCAATGAGTAAATTATGAAATATTTCATAGTCTACCAGGGACCACAGTCTCTCACTGAAGTTTCTAATTTTATATGGCACATGAGATATACACATTGAAATCCTTTGGTAAGCTATTGAAAGAAGAACATTAGCACATGTTCTCTCTGCCATTCTTATGTCTTTGTTGGAAATATATTGCATTCATTTTAAAAAAGAGATTTTAAGACATTTGAAACCCTTATTTGGCGATACTAATAATATTTGATGTTTTTAGCTAGAAACCATGTGGTAATATGGACTATAGACTATAACCAATTATATTATTATTAAGTTATTTACATGGTTTATAATTGAGCTGGTTGCTATTTCACTAGTTACCTTTTCAGTTACATTTTCGTTCTTTATTTCTCTTTTAAGCATTGCTACCCAAGAATTTGCAGGTAAATTAATGGGAAGTAAAATATGTATTAGTCCTGCTTATTTCAGTATGAAACTGTTTTCAGTAAAGTAATTGTAGGAAAAAGATTTAAAATTAATAAAAGAAGATTTGGGGACTATCTTATGATTCCACTTATTTGAGATTACATTTGAGTAAAGTCAACTCTATATATAAAAGGATAATATGCAAAGTGTCCCCTTCAGAGTTAGACTGGGAGACCAGGAGTTTTATCACTCGCTATGACATGCGCTGACCACCAGGGGGGCGGCACGGAATGAAGGAAGGCACTGGCTGGTGGCTGGCAGCCGGGGAAGGGAGGCCCCAGCCACCAGAAGGCCCCAATCAGCTCTGATCGCTGGCCAGGCTTAGGGACCCTACCCATGCATGAATTTCATGCACCAGGCCTCTAGTATCCTATCTAATAATAGACAAACATAGTAATTGACTGTACCTTCGCTACGCCTCCCATTGGCTAATCAGCGTGATATGCAAATTAACCGCCAACAAAGATGGCGGCTAATTTGCATACTGCAGGCAGGGTGGGACAGCACAGCCGCCAGCATGAGCCTCCATCCTGGGCTGCAGGCTGGCCCCAGAAGCCCCAGAAGCCACCCAGAAGCAGGTGATCAGGGGGAGATGGGGGTCCCCTGCCCAGGCCTGACACTCTGGCAGAGGCGTTAGGCCTGGGCAAGGGGCCAATCCAGCAATCGGAGGGTGATCGGGGTCGACACTTCTGGCCGAGGTGTCATGCCCTGGGCGAGGGTGGAGCCGGTGATCAGGGGGAGATGGGGGTCCCCTGCCCAGACCTAAAGCCTGGCCCAGAGGCATCAGCCTGGGGCGGGGGGGGGGGGGGGCAAGCCGGCGATTGGTGTGAACTACAGAGGAAACACCTTTTCTGACCACTCATTGGTTAAGCTCCCTGTATGCCACTGGTAATATTCTTAGTAACTTGGGTAATAAGAATCCAAAAAGGTGATCTAGGGTTTTTCACCACACTCCTGGCGAAAAAAATGAAGGTCCGCTGCTGGAGGGCTAAGAAATGTCATATCCTGTCCTAGCCAGTTTGGCTCAGTGGATAATGCCTCGGCCTGCCCAACGCAGATTCTGGGTTCAATTCTGACCAAGGGCATGTACCTAGGTTGAAGGCTCCTCCCTGGCCAGGGCCCAGGTCAGGCCTCATGCAGGAGGCAACCAATCAAAGTGTTCCTCTCACTTTGATGTTTCTCTCTGTCTTTCCCTTTCTCTTCCACATTCTTTAAAAATCAATGGAAACATATTCTCAGGTGAGGATAAAAAAAAAATAAAGGAATCATTATTATATGAAAGACACATCTTAAAAATGCCTAAAGAAAGTTGTCATTTTTTCATGGTGAAGGGACTGGAGTCCATGTTGATGAAAAAACCTTGCTGGCTGTGGTGACTGGCAGTGGCTACAAGCAGCGGGGTGATGGGGCTGATGCCTTCCCATGATCAACCTGGTCACCTTCCACAAAGGGAGGCCAGACTTCGGCATAGGCCCTATCCCCAAGGGGAGCAGGGAGCGAGCCTAAGCCGTCACTAGGACATCCCCTGAGGGCTCCCAGTAGGGAGAGAGGGCAGGCTGGGCTGAGGGACACCACCCCCCAGTGCATGATTTCGTGCACCAGGCCCCTAGTCTAATCTAATAAAAGACAAAAATGGTAATTAAGCATACCTCCGACACGCTTCCCATTGGCTAATCAGGGCGATATGCAAATTAACTGCCAAGAAAGATGGCATTAACCGCCAACAAAGATGGCGGTTAATTTGCATACCTAGGTGCAATGCTGGGAGGCAAATGGGGAAGGACTGAAGAAGCTGCCTGCTGCTGATGGTGATTGGAAACCCAAGCAGCAGGCAAGAACCAGGCAGCCTTTGTCCAGCCCCCCAGGCATGATCGCAGAAGTGGGGGCCATTGCCCGGCCCCCCAGCCATGATCAGAGAAGGGGGGGCCTTTGCCCGGCCCCCCAGGCATGATCAGAGAAGGGGGGGCCTTTGCCCGGCCCCCCAGGTGTGATCGGTGATGTGGGGCCCTTTGCCCGGCCCTCCAGCCGTGATCAGAGAAGAGGGGGCCTTTGCCTGGCCCCCCAGGCTTTATCGGAGAAGAGGGGGCCTTTGCCCGGACCCCCAGGTGTGATCAGAGAAGCGGGAGCCTTTGCCCGGCCCCCCAGCTGTGATCAGAGAAGCGGGGGCCTTTGCCCAGCCCCCCAGGCGTGATCAGAGAAGAGGGGGCCTTTGCTTGGCCCCCCAGGCATGATTGGAGAAGCGGGGCCTTTGCTCAGCCCCCCAGGCGTGATCGGAGAACCTGGGGGCTTTGCCCAGCCCCCCAGGCGTGATCGGAGAACCTGGGGGCTTTGCCCAGCCCCCCAGCTGTGATCGGAGAAGCAGGGGGCTTTGCCTGGCCCCCCAGGCATGATCAGAGAATTGGAGGCCTTTGCTTGGTCCCCCAGCCATGATCGGAGAAGCAGGGGGCTTTGCCTGGCCCCCCAGGCATGATCAGAGAATTGGGGGCCTTTGCTTGGTCCCCCAGCCATGATCGGAGAAGCAGGGGGCTTTGCCTGGCCCCCCAGGCATGATCAGAGAAGCTGGAGCCTTTGTCCAGCCCCCCAGGCGTGATTGGAGAAGTGGGGGGCCTTTGCCCGGCCACCCAGCCGTGATCGGAGAAGCCGGGCGGGGCAGGGAAGAGGCGGCACTGACACCTAAGTAGATCGCAAGCACCTTTCAAACTGTGTGGGTAAAACCCCATGAGACCAGGTCCTGACCGCCCACGTAGATCGAACTGCAAACCCCCTGAGACCGGGTCCTGGCTGCCATGTAGATTGTGAGCACCTTTCAAACTGCGCGGGTACAAACCCCTGAGACCGAGTCCTGGTTACCACGTAGATCAGAGCACCTTTCAAACTGCAAACCCCATGAGAACAGGTCCTGACCGCCAGGTAGATCACGAGCACCTTTCAAATGCAAACCCCATGAGACCGGGTCCTGGCCTCCATGTAGATCTCGAGCACCTTTCAAACTGCAAACCCCATGAGAACAGATCCTGGCTACCATGTAGATCGTGAGCACCTTTCAAACTGCACAGGTAAAACCCCATGAGACCAGGTCCTGGCCGCCACGTAGATCGCGAGCACCTTTCAAATGCAAACCCCATGAGACCGGGTCCTCGCGGCCACATAGATCGTGAGCACCTTGCATACTGCGCAGGTAAAACCCCATGAGACCAGGACCTGACCACCCACGTAGATCTAACTGCAAAACCCCTGAGACCGGGTCCTAGCCACTACGTAGATCGTGAGCACCTTTCAAACTGCAAACCCCATGAGACTGGGTTCTGGCTGCCACGTAGATCTCGAACACCTTTCAAACTACACGGGTAAAACTCATGAGACTGGGTCATGGCCTCTATGTGTGCTGCCACGTAGATCTTGGGGGGCCAGCAGCTGCCTCTTCCCTGCCTCCCCCCTCCTGTCCCCCGCCGGTGATCAGAGAAGTACCTGTATTTTTTTTCAAAGTACCTGTATTTTTAATAATTTCTTGACAATGTAAAAGAATTTTACATTATGATCCAAGGGTGGTGGGGTGAGGAGAAGGAGCAGCAGAAAAATCCAACAAACAAAAAGGGAAACAAATGCATGGTGGAAGGGATTTGAAGGGTGGGTAGGGGCATTGCCCAACTAAAATGCAATTGGTTTGTTACTGAGTACTATTCATGGGAAGACAGCATCCTGACTCCTTCTCTATACAGCATATTGGGAATAAATATGATACATCCAGGTAGAAATATGGTTAGGGGTTGGAAGACAGACAGGGAAAGAAGAAGTCATAAATAGACACTGAGAGAGTTACTGGCTTGCTGGCTGCAAATACTGAGTCTCCAATAGTGATAGAATAAGAAAGTGGAGGATATCTCTGGAAGATTCAAGAGATAGGGGGCAACTCTTCTATGGTTTTGACTTGCCCAGCAGATTTCCACATACACACGTGTACACGCCTATGTTTGCATGCACACACATATACACATAACTGACTGCCCTCCCTGGAAGCACAGAAGAAGAAGCCGCCTACTTTTGGTTCTGGCGCCAGCACCTGCGGCTGGCTGCAGCCCAGGAGACGGACAAGCCACCCTCCTGAGGTCCCAGGCTGCAGCCACTCAGAGAAGCTGCCAGCCCTGTGGTCCAGATCACCAGCGTCTGTGGCCAGGAAAATAGGTTCCCTTTTCTCCTACTGTAGTCATTACTTCAATATTCCCCTTCTGAATTTCTCTCCTGTGCTGCAACCCAACTCCACTTTTCATGGGAAGGATACAGAACAGAGAGAGCAGTGTTAAAAGCTTACATTTTTAAGCCGGTAAGGTTGGTACCTAAACATATACATGGAAAACTAGAGTCCTCCTTAAGGTCAGAAAGGCTACAAAGAACAGGGACAGCGCATGACCTATTATATCCAGCAATCCATATGGGGACTGAAAACTTTGCAATGATGACAATTACTGAAGATATGAATCAACTAAAATAGTTGACAGGGACAATTCTTCCATCTTTGAAAATATCTACATCAAATCTGTTTAAATAGATTTTCACCTGCATAATATAACACATTCTGACAAGACCACCACCACCACCAATGTGGTCAGTGTTGTGCCGATAACTGAGGGACACCCCCCACTCCCCAAGTGCACAAATTTTTGTGCACTGGGCTACTAGTCTATATAATAAAAGCCTAAGCGACCATTAAGGCGCAACAACCAGAATAACCAGTCGCTATGATGCGCACTGACCACCAGGGGGAAGATGCTTAACACAGGAGCTGCCCCCTGGTGGTCAGTGTGCTCCCACAGGGGGAGCGCTGCTCAGCTAGAAGCCTGGCTCATGTCTAGTGAGTACAGTGCTGGTGGCAGGAGCCTTTCCAACCTCCGTGGCAGCATAAGGAGTAGTGAGCCAAGCAGTAAGGAGCAGCGAGCAGGCGGGCAGTAAGGAGTGAGGGCTCCTGGACTGTGAGAGGGATGTCTGCCTGCCGGTTTAGGCCCACTCCCCTCAGGCAGACATCCTCCGAGGGGTCCCGGACTGTGAGAGGACACAGGCTGGCTGAGGGACCCCTGCTCCAGTGCACGGATTCTGTGCACCAGGCCTTTAGTTGTATTATATTTATGCTAAGTCTCCAAAATAGGAACATTAAATATAAACATCTTTCTTGGTCCAGGTCATACCACTCACTATATTATTCCTAATTTTTACATTGTTATGTTGATACCATTTCTATCCCTATGTTTTTGCTTTCTTTTATATTTAAGGAAAAATAAGTTAGATTGAGGGGATTTTAAAGCTAGTCACAGATCTATCCCTAAATCCCTGTGGAACTTTAAGAAAAGCCACATGAATTGCTGGGCCTTAACTTACTTATTTGTAAAATTTGCAAAATAACAGTCCCATCCAGTTTCTATATAGCAGTGGTTCTTATACTTGGCTTTATATAGGTATCACCTGGAGAATTTTTAAAATTACTGAGATTAGCATTATTCACAGTGGCCAAGACATGGAAACATCCAAAGTGTCTCTTGATAGGTGATTGGATCAAGAAGATATATATACACAATGTACATATACACAATGGAATAGTACTCAGCCCATAAGTAAAGATGAAATACTGTTACTTACAAAAACATGGATGAATCTTGAGAATAACATGCTAACCAAAATCAGTCAGAAGGGAAAAGTCAAGAACTATATTATTTCACTCATACTGAAAGCAACAAATGAATAAACAAAAATCCATAGACATAGACAACATTATGGTAGTTGCCAGAGGGAAGGGAGGTGGAGTGATAGTAAAGGGTAAAGGGGATGAAATATATAGTGATGGAAGAAGATTTGACTTGGAGTGGTGAACACACAATGCAATATACAGATGATGTATTATAGAATTCTACATTGGAAACCTATATAATCTTATTAACCAATGTCACTCCAATAAATTTAATGTTTAAAAATTACTATGCCTAGACAAACTGACTCTTAGGTGAATACAAATTAAGGCAGACTGGATCACAAATACGGCCTGCTTTAAAATCAGGACTGTGATTTACAACACGGAGGAACAGTGTAATGCAGGGAAATTCAACACTCTCCTAAATACCTGGCAGGACTAAGGCAAACCAGGCTGAAGAGTAGAAGAACCGAAAGACCATCACTACTGCAAATTTTTTCGTTTTTTTTTCTTTTTTCGCCTTTTTACTAAGAAACCAGTTTTTTTTCTTTTTCTTCTTTTTCCATCACCTGATTTTACCCTTTCAATTACTACATTTTTATTTTTAACCAGTATTATTACTGCTACCATTTTACCATTTTTTAAAGTGCCATTTTATTTTCTCTTTATTTTCTTTTGGGATTAGTGTTCTCCATTCTATTTTCATCGTTCCTTTAGCATTAATTTTCCCTATCTCAATTTCACCTCTTTGCTAAAACCCTCTTCCTCACTTTTCCCGTTTTGGTGTCCTGTTTCTCTTACCCTATTCCTGCTGTAGATTTTCCCAATTCCGTCTTTTTACCCCCTGTCTAATTCCACCCTACTTATATATCCTATTTCCAATCCACTGCTCTAAATTCTTATACACCTATTCTTTATCCTTCTTCACTTTCCAAACATTTTTTTCTCTTATCTTTCTATTGTTTTCTTGATTGTTGAATATATTGGGTTTTTTTTTTATTTGTTTGTTTGTTTTGTGTTGTGTTTTTTCTTTTTCTTTTTTAGGACTGGTTGTGAGGTTGTTTTGCTTTTTCTTTTTATTTTTTTTTCTGCTGGTTTTTCCCTTCCCTCCCCTCCCCACCCCCCGGTTATTTTTGTGCTTCTGTTTTCCCTTGCCCCTCTTGATATTATTGGTGGTTTGTAGTTTGCATTCATCTCCAGGGATCTGTTGCTGGAATTTGTTGAGATTAGTGGCAGTTCTATTGGAGTTTGCTCCTCATACAAATAGTCTCTTCCCCGCTTCTACTTCATTCTCTCTTTTCGCTCTTTTTTTTCTCCCCCCCCTTTCTTCCCAATTCTATTTTTGCACTCCTTTTTTGTTTGTTTTTTTCTTATTTTTCTTCCTTTTCTCTCTTTTATCTTCTTCTCTTCTTTCTTCCTTATCCCCTAATTCTCTTAATTCGGGTGGTCACCTTTATTTGGGGTTATTAATATCGTGAATATACTTGTGTTCAGTGCCTGGTACATTGTGCCTTGTTGTGTTGTATTTTGTGCCTTTAAATCAACGCAGCAGATCCAAGCAACAGCAGCCCCCTGATCACCGCAGCCTCCTGATCACCACACCCTCTGTCTGAGGAACAGCAGCTGTACGTGAAGCCTCCCCCCACCAGCCAGAAGAGCCACCACAGCTGTGAACAGCACCCACCAGAGGAGCTGCTGCCAACTGGGAAGCAGCTGCTACCGCAACCGTCCGAGCAGCAACCACAACCCAAGGAGCCCCTGCCACCCAGGGAGCAGCCACTGAACAACTCAACATCTACATATGTCAGCGAGATCAAACATGGGTAGGCAAAGAAACCCCCAAAGGAAAGAAAAGGAGGACTCGCCAGAAAAGCAGCTAAGTGAGACAGAGGCATGCAACATGACAGAAAAAGAATTCAGAATAAGGGTCCTAGAGTGCATACACCGGACGGAGGAAAAAGACAACAACTTATTCAAGAAGCAAGAAGAAACAGATGAAAAAATCAATAACTTATGTAAGACCCAACAAGAAATGAAGAGCGATATAGCTGCAATAAAAAACACCATTGAAAGCATCAACAGTAGACTAGGAGAAGCGGAGGACCGAATTAGTGAATTAGAAGACAAGGAAGCAAAACACACCCAAACTGTACTGCAATTGGAGAAAAAAATTAAAAGACAGGAAGAGAGCCTAAGGGAGCTTTGGGACAACATGAAGCGAAACAACATACGAATAATAGGGGTGCCAGAACAACAGAAACAGGAACAAGGATTAGAAAACCTATTTGAAGAAATAATATCAGGAAACTTCCCTGAGGTGGGGAAGAAAAAAGTCACACAAGCACAGAGAGTCCCAAACAAGGTGAACCCGAAAAGACCCACACCAAGACACATCATAATTACCATGGCAAGTGTTCAAACAAAGAGAGAATCTTAAAGGCTGCAAGAGAGAGACGGAAAGTTACATACAAGGGATCTCCCATTAGACTATCAAATGATTTCTCAACAGAAACACATCAGGCTAGAAAAGAATGGACGGAAATTTACAAAGTGATGCAAAGCAAAGGACTGAATCCAAGAATACTCTATCCAGCAAGGCTATCATTCAAATTTGAAGGGGAAATAAGAAGCTTCACAGACAAAAAAAGTCTAAGGGAGTTTATCACCACCAAGCCAGCAATGCAAGAAATGCTAAAGGAACTGGTGTAAAAAGAAGAAATAAAAAGCTCAGAAAGAAAACAGCCACACACAAAAAAGAAATGGCTACAAACAAGTACCTTTCAATAATAACTTTAAACGTAAACGGACTAAATGCTCCAACCAAAAGACATCGAGTGGCTGAATGGATAAAAAAACATCACCCATACATTTGCTGTCTACAAGAGACCCACCTCATTAGAAGGGACTCACACAGACGGAAAGTGAAGGGATGGAAAAATATCTTCCTGGCAAATGGAAAGGAAAAGAAAGCTGGGGTAGCAATACTTATATCGAACAAAATAGACCTCAAAGTGAAGGCCATAACCAGAGATAAGGAAGGCCACTTCATAATACTAAAGGGATCAATACAACAAGAAGATATAACCCTGGTAAACATTTATGCACCCAATGCAGGAGCATCCAAATACATAAAAAAAAACTCCTGGAAGATATCAGGGGAGAGATCGACAACAATACAATCATAGTAGGGGACTTTAATACACCACTGACATCACTGGATAAATCCGCTAGACAAATAATCAGCAAAGAAACAGCAATCCTAAATGACTCACTAGATCAGATGGACTTAATTGACATCTTCAGAACACTTCACCCCACAGCTGCGGAATATACATTCCTCTCAGGTGCTCATGGGACACATTCAAAAATAGACCACATATTGGGTCACAAGCAAAGTCTCCACAAATTCAAGAAGATTGAAATCATAAAAAGCATCTTCTCAGACCACGATGGCATAATATTAGAAATGAACTACAAAAAAAACAACCCAAAATACTCAAACACTTGGAAGCTGAATAACACGTTATTAAATATTGATTGGGTTACCAATGAGATCAAAGAAGAAATTAAAAGCATCCTGGAAACTAATGACAATGAAAACACAACAATCCAAAACCTATGGGACGCAATGAAAGCAGTCCTGAGAGGGAAGTTTATAGCTCTACAGGCCTATCTCAAAAAGCAAGAAAAAATGGTAGTTAATCATCTAACTCTACAACTCAAAGAATTAGAAAGAGAGCAACAAGAAAACCCCAGAGTGAGCAGAAGGAAGGAGATAATAAAGATTAGAGCAGAAATCAATGACATAGAGACCAAAAAAACAATACAGAAAATCAATGAAACCAAGAGTTGGTTCTTTGAAAGTATAAACAAGATTGACAAACCCCTAGCCAGGCTCACCAAGAAGCAAAGAGAGAGGTCCCAAATAAACCAATCAGAAATGACAGAGGCGAAATAACAACAGACCCCACAGAAATACAAATGATTGTTAAACAATACTATGGGCAACTCTACTCCAACAAACTAGACAACCTGGAGGAAATGGACAAATTCCTAGAAAAATACAACATTCCAAAACTCAATCAGGAAGAATCTAAAAACCTCAATAGGCCAATAACTATGGAAGAAATTGAAGCAGTCATCAGAAAGCTTCCAGCAAACAAAAGCCCAGGGCCAGACGGCTTCACAGGGGAGTTTTACCAAACATTCAAGGAAGAACTAAAACCTACCCTCCTCAGACTACTACAAAAAATTCAAGAGGAAGGAACACTTCCAAGCTCATTCTATGAAGCCAGCATCACCCTAATACCAAAACCAGGTAAAGACATCACAATGAAAGAGAATTACAGGCCAATATCCCTCATGAACATAGATGCCAAAATCCTCAACAAAATTCTAGCAAATCGGATCCAGCAGTACATCAGAAGGATCATACACCATGACCAAGTAGGATTTATCCCAGAGATGCAAGGATGGTACAACATCCGTAAATCAATAAATGTGATACATCACATAAACAAATTGAAAGAAAAAAACCACATGGTCATATCAATTGATGCAGAAAAAGCATTCGACAAAATCCAACACCCATTTTTGATAAAAACTCTCAGCAAGGTGGGAATAGAAGGATCATACCTCAACATAATAAAAGCCATATATGACAGGCCCACAGCCAACATCATACTCAATGGACAAATACTAACACCATTTCCCCTAAGAACAGGAACAAGACAAGGATGCCCACTCTCACCACTCCTGTTCAACATAGTCCTGGAAGTATTAGCCATTGCAATTGGACAAGAAGAAGAAATAAAAGGCATCCAAATTGGAAAAGAGGAAGTAAAACTGTCCTTATTTGCAGATGACATGATATTATACATACAAATCCCTAGAGACTCCGTCAAAAAACTACTAGACTTAATACATGAATTTGGCAAAGTAGCAGGATACAAAATTAATGCCAAGAAATCTGAGGCATTTCTATACACCAATAGTGAACTTTCAGAAAGAGAGATTATAAAAACAATCCCATTTACCATCGCACCAAAAAAATTAAGCTACCTAGGAATAAACTTAACTAAAGAGGTAAAAGACCTCTACTCAGAAAACTACAAAACGTTTAAAAAAGAGATAGAGGAAGACATAAAGAGATGGAAGAACATACCGTGTTCTTGGATTGGTAGAATCAACATCATTAAAATGTCCATACTACCCAAAGCAATCTATAAATTCAACGCACTTCCCATTAAAATACCAATGGCCTTCTTCAAAGATCTAGAACGAACTCTCCAAAAATTCATCTGGAATAAAAAAAGACCCCAAATAGCTGCAGCAATCCTGAGAAAGAACAAAGTAGGTGGGATCTCAATACCAGATATCAAGCTGTATTACAAAGCCACTGTTCTCAAAACTGCCTGGTACTGGCACAAGAACAGACATATAGATCAATGGAATAGAATAGAGAGCCCAGAAATTGACCCGAACCAATATGCTCAATTAATATATGACAAAGGAGGCAAGAACATACAATGGAGCCAAGATAGTCTCTTCAATAAATGGTGTTGGGAAAATTGGACAGATATATGCAAGAAAATGAAACTAGACCACCAACTTATACCATACACAAAAATAAACTCAAAATGGATAAAGAACTTAAATGTACGACAGGAAACCATAAAAATTCTAGAAGAATCCAAAGGCAACAAAATCTCAGACATATGCCGAAACAATTTCTTCAATGATACAGCTCCTAGGGCAGTTGAAACTAAAGAGAAAATGAACAAATGGGACTACATCAAAATAAAAAGCTTCTGCACAGCAAAAGAAACCATCAACAAAACAACAAGAAAACCCACTGCGTGGGAAAACATATTTGCCAACGTCATATCTGATAAGGGCCTAATCTCCAAAATTTATAGAGAACTCATACAACTTAACAAAAAGAAGATAAACAATCCAATCAAAAAATGGGCAAAGGATCTAAATAGACACCTTTCAAAAGAGGACATTCAGAAAGCCAAGAGACATATGAAAACATGCTCAGTCACTAATCATCCGAGAGATGCAAATCAAAACAACAATGAGGTACCATCTCACACCTGTCAGACTGGCTATCATCAACAAATCAACAAACGACAATTGCTGGAGAGGATGTGGAGAAAAAGGAACACTTGTGCACTGCTGGTGGGAATGCAGACTGGTGCAGCCACTATGGAAGACAGTATGGAGTTTCCTCAAAAAACTAAAAATGGAACTCCCATTTGACCCTGTGATCCCACTTCTCGGAATATATCCCAAGAAACCAGAAACACCAATCAGAAAGGATGTATGCACCCAGATGTTCATAGCAGCACAATTCACCATAGCTAAGATCTGGAAACAGCCTAAGTGCCCATCAGTAGATGAATGGATTAGAAAACAGTGGTACATCTACACGATGGAATACTATGCTGCTGTAAAAAAAGAAGGAACTCTTACAATTTGCAACTGCATGGATGGAGCTGGAGAGCATTATGCTAAGTGAAATAAGCCAGTCAATGAAGGATAAATACCACATGATCTCACTCATTCATGGATAATAGAGACCATTATAAACTTTTGAACAATAATAGATACAGAGGCAGAGCTGCCTCACACAGATTGTCAAACTGCAGCGGGAAGGCCGGGGAGGGTTGGGGGGCAGGAGGGAGGGGGGTAAGAGATCAACCGAAGGACTTGTATGCATGCATATGAGCATAACCAATGGACATAAGACACTGGGGGGTAGGGGAAGCCGGGGTATTGTCAAGGGCGGGGAAAAAAAGGACACATATGTAATACCCTTTGTAATGCTTTAAGCAATAAAAAATAAAAAAAATTATAAAAAAAAGAAATACAATTATGGAACATCATGAAAGTAAACTTGTATTATGTAAATGAAAAAAAATTACTATGCCTAGATGTCACCCCCAAGTTTCTGTTTGGGGTGTAGCCTGGGCATCAAGACTGTTAACAGCTCCCCAGGTGATCCTAATGTGCAGACAAGTTTGAAAATCAATGGTATATAGTACTATTTCAAGCACTTGTTAGTTTTATTAAAGCTTAAGCTTTACCCAATACTTTGAACTTACGTCCTATACAGTTTCATCTACTCAAGGTGCAGTGTCATCATGAATTGTGCTGATAGGAAGGAGAAATTAAAAATAGATGTTTTCTAAACAACTTTTATTTTCATAGAGTTCTAACATGTCAGATCTGGAAGAGACTTGATAGATACATTCTAATCCAACCTCTTTTATTGTGTAAATGAAGAAAAAGTCCCAGAGAGGTTTTTATTTTTATTTTTTATTTCCTGGGGATATATATTTATTAGCTGTTGTAAAATCAGCACCTGTGAAAACTTTTTGTTTTTAAGATACTTAAAAAGTGTTCAGAGTACCACCTAAATTACAAATAAAAAGCAAACCTTTATAGCTTGGAAGTTGAACAAAGAGGTTGAATAAAATGACAGCAGCTAATCCGTCAAAATTAAAACTAGATCTTATACTAGTCATCATATACAATTTGTCTGATTTAAAGTTTTTAAATTGTAAAATACATAAGAATTACCTGGAGAACTTATTTAAAATGTGAATTTCTAGATATTTTCCTCTGATTCTGATTCAGGATGACTGGGCGTGGGATCCAGGAATTTTCATGTTCAATACACTTCCAAGTGAGTCTAATATAGGTGTTTCACAGACAAAAATTTCCAATGCTGAATAAGCACTAGACCACTCATCCTCCAACTTCCCTTAAGAGTTAAGAGAAAAATTACATTGATGGGTATTTATTGTTCCAAAACAAATTTTACTTAACTGCAAATTTTTAAAAATATAAAATTAGCTAAGTTATTGTTCTCTTTCTGAAAGTCACTGAAGGAAACTTAAAAGCACATATATAGAAGGTATATAGTGCTGGTTATCATATAAAATCATGAACTTCCACCACCAGAGAAATTAAAAATAGTTCAATAAAGTTCTCTTTAATACACAAGCATTGCCACAAAGTGTTATGGAATGTCATCATTTTTAAGGCACATAACTTGTGTAAAAATTACAATGTGAAGATTATTTTTAATTTAAATTCTTTATTGTTTAATATATAACATGAGTCTCCTTTTTCTCCCATTGACTTTTCCCTGGCAGCTCCCACCACCCAGCACATGCCCTCATCCCCTACTGTCTGTGTCCATTGGTTATGCTCATATGCATGCATACAAGTCCTTTGGTTGATCTCTTACCCCCTCCTCTTCCCCTGCCTTCCCTCTTAGGTTGGACAGTCTGTTCAATGCTTCTATGTCTCTGGTTCTATTTTTGTTCATCAGTTTATGTTGCTCATTATATTCCACAAATGAGTGAGATCATGTGATATTTATCTTTTCTCAGACTGGCTTATTTCGGTTAGCATAATGCTCTCCAGTTTCATTCATGCTGTTGCAAATGGTAAGAGTTCCTTCATTTTTATAGCAGTGTAGTATTCCATTGTGAGGATGTAGCACAGTTTTCTAATCCACTAATCTGCTGATGGGCACCTAGCCTGTTTCCAGATCTTAGCTATGGTAAATTGTGCTACTATGAACATAGGGGTGCATATATCCTTTCTGACTGGCATTTCTGATTTCTTGGGATATATTCCTAGAAGTGGGATTACTGGGTCAAATGGGAGTTTCATTTTTATTTTTTTAGGAAACTCCATACTGTTCTCCACAGTGGCTGCACCAGTCTGCATTCCCACCAGCAGTGCACGAGGGTTCCTTTTTCTCTGCATCCTCACCAGCATTTGTCATTTGTTGTTTTGTTGATGATAGCCATTCTGACAGGTGTGAAATGGTAACTCATTGTCATTTTGATTTGCATCTCTCAGATGATTAGTGACTTTGAGCATATTTTCATATGTCTCTTGGCCTTCTGTATTTCCTCTTTTGAAAAGTGTCTATTTAGGTCCTTTGCCCATTTTTTGATTGGATTGTTTATCTTCCTTTTGTTAAGTTGTATCAGTTCCCTGTAAAAGCTGGAGATTAAATCCTTATCAGATATAACATTGGCAAATATATTCTCCCATGTAGTGAACTTTCTTGTTGTTTTGTTGATGGTTTCTTTTGCTGTGCAGAAGCTTTTTATTTTGATGTAGTTTCACTTGTTTATTTTCTCCTTAGTTTCCATTAATATGAAGATTTGAAACTAGTGTGTTAATATTATTTAACCAAATATGACTTCTAATGGATTTAACTAACTCCTCACTAAACTGTTTTAAAACTATTTCAGGAAAAAAGTCTCCTTTAGAAACAATTTAATAATGTAGAAAAAAGTTAAATCAAATTTCTAGGACTTTGCTAATTATTTGCATTTTGAATGCTGATGTTGAATTTATCACAGATGTCTATTAGCAATCAGGAAATTAATGGTTTTGACAATAATAACACTTCTGTTTTCCATTTTATAGTTTTTTTTGTTTTGTTTTGTTTTGGTCTAGTGAATACAGGCTATATTATGAGTTTTCACATCAAAATGGTAATGCTAATAGCAAAATAATAAACTACCTTTGTTCTGAAATAGACCATAAGCTAATACACAAGATCTTTAAACTTTACAGTTCAAGTTCATGAATAATTATTGAGTGATTACTATGTGCAAAGTGCCACTATGCCTGGCCATTGTGGCTCAGTGGTTGAGCATTGACCCATGGACCAAGAGGTCACCAGTTCGATTCCCAGTAAGGGCACATACCCAGGTTGGGGACTCAATGCCCAGTAGGGACATGCAGGAGGCAGCTGATCCATGTTTCTCATCGATGTTTCTATCTCTCTCCTTCCCCCTTCCTCTCTCTCTAAAATTAGTTTCAAAAAGATTAAAATTAGCCCTAACTGGTTTGGCTCAGTGGATAGAGCGTCAGCCTGCTGACTGAAAGGTCCCAGGTTTGCTTCCGGTCAAGGGCATGTACCTTGGTTGCAGGCACATCCCCAGTAGGAGGTGTGCAGGAGGCAGCTGATCTGTGTTTCTCTTTCAGCGATGTTTCTAACTCTCTATCCCTCCCCCTTCCTCTCTGTAAAATCAATAAAATATATATTTTTTAAAAAAAGTAAAATTAAAATTAAAAATATAATTTTAAAAGTGCTACTAATATCAAGTACCATAGGGGAATAGATACACAGATACATATTGGCAGTTACACTATAATAGAAAGGTTTATATTTGTATTGTGCTTCTGTTGGGGTTTATTCATTAGGTTCAAGTGTAGATTCCTTGAACTCCTCACCTCTGCTGAGTAGTGCTAACTTTTTGTTTCCAACTGCAGGATCCACTCTCAGATGCCTAAGAACAGACAGGAAGCAAGAGGAAGAATCTTGCCACTGATCATCTCCTTCAACAATGTTTCCTATTTTCCTATTTTTTTGTCCTGTCCCCTTGACTCCAGTATTCTTCCTGATTCCAGACTACTTTCCTTGGACTTCAGACTACCATTGTGCCTGCCCTCCTTTTGACCTGGTGTCTTTCTGCTTCTGTGACGGCCTCATGCCTGCTTGTCTAGTTTTCTAACTCTTGACCCAATCAGACTTCTGATATCTCTGTTTGTTTTCTTGTTAATTTATCTACTCCTTCACCAGCCCTTGGCACACATTGAAATCTCCCTACCCCAGCAAATTGCCAAGAGCAGTTGACCCCATAGCAATGTCCGAGTGCTGCGAGTTTCCAATGTACTACTGGTTTTTAAAAAATAGAATTCAAAATTCTAAATGTTAAAAATTAAATATTGAATGACCTTGTTAGAGTATAACACATGGAACATAAAAATTAATGGAATTCTGCAACTCAAAAGTATCTGTCAATCAACAAATATTTGAGTGCCTACCATGGATAAGGCACTTTACTTGAAAGGAAAGGATCTTTGTTACTGAAATATGTTTACTTTTGAATGAATAAACAATGTGGCAGAAGATATACCTTGGGGAGCCTATTAAAAAATACTCCAAAAAGAAATAAGAGGGGGAAAGGTTGTAAAATCAATTCCACTAATGCCCTAGCAATTAAAATTGTGTATTTTAACTTACTCTTGGCTAAACTGGTTGATAGCATATCTCAGCAGGGCTTGGAAAACCAGTTTGGTGTTTTAGATATTCAGAGAGAGGTGACTTTCAGACTTGTCACGTGGGATTCCCAAGAGTCCAGTTCCTCGTTCCAATCACTCCATGTTTATGAAAGTGCGTTAGCTGGAACAGTAGGGGGAAAAAATGTCAGTGCAGGAAGTCATCCAACCCTGATAAGTTGACATGTAGAATAAAGTTGATGGTGTTATTTATTACTAAGGTAGTCTTGGTGAAGGGTTACGTGTGTGTACAGTTGGAGGAGGGGCAGGCAAAAGGGAATGTAGATAAGTGAAGTGAAATAGAGCTGATGTATTCAGAGCTTATGTTGCTTGAGGTGAGATCAGTTACCTGCTTGCAACTGAAATTTCAAACTTCTGCTTAGCGGGGAACTGCGTGGACGAATGGTTACTGATAGTTGGAAATATCAGCAGACATCTTAAATTTTATGCTCAAATGAACAAGCAATGAACCAGGAGAATAAGTCCAGTTGGTTTCGGCTGCTTGTAATTTTTACCTTTTTATTTAAAATCACAGCATCCTTTCCAGTGAATGCCTATGTGACTGTGCATTATTACAATGAAACCAGCAACTATACTACAACAGAGACGTGTGAATGTGGTGTTTATGGATTAGCTTCACCAGTAGCTAATGCTATGGGGGTGGTGGGCATCCCTAAGAACAATAACTACCAAGCCTGTGACTACAACACTGAGTTTACTAATACCGAGAAGCCTTGGATTGCACTGATAGAAAGAGGTAATTGTACATTTTCAGAAAAAATTCAAACAGCAAGCAGAAGAAATGCTGATGCTGTTGTGATTTACAACGTTCCAGAGACTGGGAACCAGACGATACAGATGGCAAATTTCGGTAAGTAATAATATATAGGTTCCTCAAAAGGGATAATGTCTTTGTTTATCTTAAAATGGTATTTCCATCTATAATTACTCTTGATCTGGTAATGAGGTATAAAACAATTTTACTTTAAATTTTCTTGCCTGGCACTACTTGGAATTAACTATTACTCGATATTTCTAATTAATTTGGTCCAAGGACAAAAGCAATTCATGAAATGTATCCTATTTTATTTCACAGTTTTTTAAGCTGTATTAGTTTTCTCAGTGTGTATTATATAATTGTGTTTTAATAATATGTGCATTTACCTCTATAGCTTAAAGAAAGCAAATATGTTTATATCTTTGTTAATTTGTACTTTTCAGTTTGATTCAGTTTCTCATGCAAACAGAGCTGTATGTATTCAAGTATGCTATAGCTGCAAAATGGACTCGTTATTATGATTAAACAATAGCTTATTGTAAGTGTGAAAAATGTTTACATAAATGCGAATTTGTCTGCTGAATACAAGTGAGACTTGAATCTGTTTGTGGGAATAATATGTATGAAACTACTCTATAAGAGACATTATACATTGAAAAGGGTATGGCAGAAATAGGATAACTGTATAATTCACACCTAAAATATTTTCCTTATAAATGATTACTTATGACTTTTTAAGTATATATAATCACCAATTTATTAACTTTATAAAGGTATTTGCTTCTGAGAATGACTATTTTTATTTTATTTTGTAAAAATAATGCCACATTCCAAATAAATGATTTTTAAACCACAGAAGAAGTAGAATTCTGACCCAAGTTTTTAACACTATGGATGGGTATGGATATTTTTGACCCAGACTTGTAATAATATCAAACAAGGTAAGAGTTGACAAAATATAACATCAGGATAATTGGTGTTCTCCCTGCCCAATTTGGCCTCTGAAAAAAGTAATGTAAATTAAAAAGGTGTCAGAATTATAAAAAGGAAAATAAAATTTGGACCATTCCAGGTTGTACATATATAATATAATTAAGAACTAATGTTGGAAAAACAAGCTGATTATTTTCTTGGGTATTGAAAAACCAAGTGAAGTGGTCTTTCAGTGGTACAAAATTATTGTAAACTAGAGGCCCAGTGCACAAAATTCATGCATGGGGGCGGAGGTCCCCTCAGCCCAGCCTACACCCTCTCCAATCCATGACCCCTCAGGGGATTCCCTGTGGGATCAGGCCTAAACTGGCAGTCAGACATCCCTCTCACAATCCAGGACTGCTGGCTCCTAACCGCTCACCTGCCTGCCTGCCTGATAGCCCCTAACCACCTCTGCCTTGGCCCCTGCCACCGTGGCTTTGTCCAGAAGGACATCGGAAGGACATCCGGAAGATGTCTGGTCTATCAGTCGAATTAGCATATTAACCTTTTGTTAGTATAGATGTACAAAACTCTACTTGATATCTTTTGTAATATATCCTAGACATTGCCAAAAGTCAGACATTCACTTTATTTTTAAGAGCACTTCACAAATATTCCCTGTGTTCTTATATTTTTATGTGACTTTTATTTTGTAGAAATAAATGAGGCAGCTTTCTGATGAAAATTATAAATTAAACATGTTCTAAGGAAGCTACTTCCTTTATGTTTAAACTTCTAGATTCTGAGTACTCTAGGTTTCCTTTTCCATGGACAATCACATTCTGCTTGTTCACTCCCTGGACATTTTTAAAGTATAAAAAGTATGAAACTAAATGGTAGTCCTGTTTTCAAAACTTGCTTTGCAACATGCAGTATGGGCCAACATCTAGTGGAATGTAGGTACTCAGCAACTGAATTTAAAAGATTTTACCAAAGGTCGCTTACAGTAAATTTCGCCAAAAGGCATGTAAACAGTCATTTGAATATATGGCTCTGAGCCAAGCTTAAAAAAACAAGGAAGTTACATTTATCATTCGATATATACCTCCTACATAATCAAGGATATGTGATCAAAACCTTTTTTTAAAAAAAAACTATGGAATTGCCCGTTTTAAAATAAACATATTGAAAAAATAGTATAATCATAGTAATTACAATAGTTAATATGTATTATCATTTACTATATGCCAGGCACTGTTCTGGGGCCTTTATTTTATTTAATGAATATTGATATTTAACATTGGATGATCTCAACCCCAAAGCATTAAAATTGTAAGCTTAGTGTTTTTCACTAATAACACCTGTTCACTAGTGTGTCATTGCAGTTCTTCCTTCTCAGAAACTTCCCTTATGTAGAAACTATTATATGATGCAGTTGACAAACATAGGCAAACAAGTGTGGAAAACTATGATGAGCCTCTAACACAGTGATTTTTCAACCAGTGAGCTGCAAGAAGTTTTAAAACATGCAATACCTGATTATTTAGTCGGGGGCACTGACCTCTTTTCCCTTAGATTGTCAAATAAAAAAATTACAACAACCAACACAACAATAGCTATGAATGAATCAAAATTATACCTATTTTAGTGTGTTGAAGGCCTAGAGTAGGGGTGGGGGGACCTAGAAAGGGTCAATGGGGGAAAGGGGCATCTGTAATACTTTCAATAATAAAGATTTTAAAAATTATAGCTATTTTGTGGTATGCCACAAAACTTTAGTAATTAGTTTGTGTGTCATTAGATGAAAAAGGTTGAAAATCACTGCTCTAGGCCATTAAAGAGTGAGTCATTTTAAATCATAAACCAAATTTTTGTTTGTTTTTGCTGTCTTTTCATTAGTGTTTCTTTTGGTTCAGGCACAGAGGGTGGAGCAACAACTCCTCCTCCTACAAAAGCTCATGCCTTCACCTTCCTTCACCTTATCTTTTATCACTACTAAAAACCACCTTTTAAGAAAACCACACTCGCCCTGGCCGGTTTGGCTCGGTGGATAGAGCATCAGCCTGCGGACTGAAGGGTCCCAGGTTCAATTCCTGTCAAGGGCATGTACGTTGGTTGTGGGCACATCCCCAGTAGGAGGTGTGCAGGAGGCAGCTGATTGATGTTTCTCTCTCATCGATGTTTCTAACTCTCTCTCTCCCTTCCTCTCTGTAAAAAATCAATAAAATATATTTTAAAAAAAGAAAACCACACTCTAGCCCAGCCGTGGGCAAACTACGGCCCGCGGGCCGGATCCGGCCCGTTTGAAATGAATAAAACTAAAAAAAAAAAAAAAAAAAGACCATACCCTTTTATGTAATGATGTTTACTTTGAATTTATATTAGTTCACACAAACACTCCATCCATGCTTTTGTTCCGGCCCTCCAGTCCAGTTTAAGAACCCATTGTGGCCCTCGAGTCAAAAAGTTTGCCCACCCCTGCTAGCCCCTGAGAGTTGTGCCACCTTTTCATATTTCTTTGGTTCCCCCACCTCTTCATTCCTTCAGTCCCATTTGTCTATGCTAGCTAGGCCTTATTAGCTTTTCCACAATGTTCCTTTTTGCTTCTTACTCATGGCAATGCCCTTCAATGAGAGACCACTAAGAAAAGACCTGTACTTGAAAATGTTGAGTTTATTACTTATTGCAACAAAGGGTGAATGCATAAGAAGGGAAACTATGAAGTGTCTCAATAAAAGGGTGATAGAAAGGATTTACAGGATTTGATCTTGCTTTACATGATTTGGGGGAGAGTTTAAGGAAGCAGGCATTTGAACAGCCATCCTATTTTGCTCAAGACAGAATATTTTAAGTGCTAAAACCAGGAAATCCTTGGGAAAACCAGGCTGAGTTGGTCACTCTAGCTGGCTTTGTTCTAGACTTGGATGCTGACAGGAAGTCAGGATAATTCAGTGACTGGATTTCTAAATAAATCTTATTTGTAAGTGTGGAAGACTAACCCTAAACTAAAGCTATAATTAATAAAGAAGCAATAGTCACTCATGTTAGCCAGAATGGCAGATGTTTGGTCATTTTTGTGGTTTGGACACTTCATATTTTGACTGTATTCAGACATGATAATGTAGTGGTTTTGTTTTTGCCTTGATCTATCACGGTCACATAATGACCTTTTCTCATGTTGATGTTCTGTGAAATTGTTTATGCTCAACAAGAAAATACCAAGGCCAGATTGATAGTGCCAGGCCAGGTCCCAAATGTCAGAAGCTGCATGTCTCTTTCTCACTGACAGTGCATTATTTTCATGCCCTTACTGTTGTACAAATATATTCTCTCCCCCTACTTTATATTTCTGTGCATCCCTATCCCCTGTATGCTGACTTCAAGGACCCGAGCAAGTCTAAGCAATGCTTCTGCACCCTTTGTTTCTCATGCTTTCATGTTGAGGAGACACAATGTCCTTACTCCTCCGCCCAGTCTATTTACAATTTCCCTATTAGGAGGATTCTCTTTCTGAAGGGGGGAAGTTCAATCTGAGAAGAGCTCCCAGTGAGAAGGAATAGTCTATAGCCTGGTACTTGGAGGTAAACCTTTAAATCAAAGTTTTCGAATTTGCTGTGTGTTTTGACTTAGCATTTTTATGGGTTTGGAAATATAAGGATATGCTTGTGGTATCCTTAAGTAGCCATATAACTTAACACTCCTTTTCAAATGCTTCAGAAACATTCATCCAATTCTGTCCCAGGTATGCAAGAAAAGTCAGGACTACTCAGTTATTAAAGCAGAAAATTTGGAGCAAGTTTGGCGCTTGCTGAGCAAACAGGTTTTGTAAATTAAATATGCAGTTAAATAGGTAAATTGCATTAAGAAATGCTTAAATTTGAATGTAGTTTACTTCAGCAAAATCAGTAATTTGAGAGAAATAAAATGGTTCTTACATTTTTATCATTTTAACTGTGTCCAATGAAGTGAGATTTGCAGCATTTCAGAATCCCCAAAACTCACCATTCCAGAGTAATTAAGTACATGGAAAGGAAGAGTTTAATCAGAGAAGCAAACTCACATGTTTTTGGGAAAAAATTTCTAGAAATGAGAGGGGAAATTTAAAAAAATAGTATATAAATGAAGTGAAAAGAGAAAAACTTCAACAAGGCTTAGGCTCAGCTATACATATAAAGAAGAGCTTAATTCAAAGAAATCAATCAGTTCTACTTCAAATGATCTCAAATCTGTCTAGATGTATCCATCTCCAAGACTTCATCCTGAGATCTCTGCAGTAACTTCCTAATTGATCTCCCTGTTTCTCTCATCCCCTTCCAAGCCCACTCCACACTGAAACCAAGTGGCTGTTTAGAAATAATAAATCATACTCTTTAAAATGTCAGTGGCTTCTCATGGCACTTAGAGCAAATGAAAACGCCTTTCCATGTCCTTACCCATCCATGAATCACCTAGCTTCTGCCTACCACTCTGACCTCAGCTCTTCACACCTCCCCATACACTTACTATGCTAACAACACTGGGTTCATTTGAGTCCCTAAATTCCCCTAAACTCTTCCTGCCCTTGAGTCTGAAAGTACTTGATACCTTCCTCTTCTTCTTGCTTGCACCCAAGCCTAAGCCAATATCATCTCCCACCTGCATTACTTCAATAGCCTCCCAACAGATCTCCCTGCTACTCTTGCCCCTCTACTGACAGAGTCTAGTCTTTCATATAGCAACCAAAGTGATCCTGTGAAAAATGTAATTCAGTCCCCATTAGAATAAAATCCAAGCTTTATGCCATGTCTTACAAGGACCTTACTCCATGACCCTCTCCCCTACATTACAATGATTCAGACACCCTAGTCTTCTGTTTTTAAACCAATAGAGAAATATGAGCAAGCTTTTACACATGCTGTTATCTCTACCTAAGTCATTCATTTCTCCTTCATATTTTTACATGTTTTCTCCAAAAATATAACCATGTGAACTATGAACAATCTATTGCAGGGTACTATCATCTCTCACACTCTCTACTGCAATGGCCTCCAACCTGACCTCCTGCTTACACTCTTTCTGAGGTTCATATTTTCTCTACTTGGCATTAAGAGTGATGTTCTAGAAATATAGGTTAAATCACATCATTCCTCTATTCAAAGCTCCCAGAGACTTCCCATTATTCTAATGAAATCAAAACTTTACCTGCCTAAAGGAGATTTGCATAATCTGGCCCCTGCTGACCATTTTATTTTTATTTTTAATATATTTTTATTGACTTCAGAGAAGAAGGGAGAGGGGGAGAGAGATAGAAACATCAGTGATGAGAAAGAATCATAGATCGGCTCCATCCTGCATGCCCCACACTAGGGATCGAGCCCACAAACCAGGCATGTGACCCAACCGGGAATCGAACCGTGACCTCCCAGTTCATAAGTCACTGAGCAATGCTGTCCAGGCTCTGCTGACCATTTTAACCTAACAGTGCCACTCTCCCTCTCCCTCATAATGCTCTGAACTTCAGATATTTTCTCCAACACCCAAAGCTTTTTCTCTGTGACTCTTTTTGCTTGCTTTTCTCCCTATCACCACCATCACTATCACACATAACAGGTCCTTCAAATCACAGTTTAAATGTATCTTCTAAGATACGTAGTGTTAGTACCCACATCAACACTAATAAAAAAGATGCAAATTGACTGTACCTTTGTGATGCCCACCAGCCAATCAGGAGTGAATATGCAAATTAACCCAACAAATATGGCGGGCTAATTCGCATATGCAGGTGTCGAGCAGCTGGGGGCAGAGCGGGGAGGGATGCTTGCATTGTCACCATGGTGACAATGCAGGCGTTCTGCACCGACCCAGCCGCTCCGGGCCTCTGGGCAGTGTGGGAAGGCGGAAAGGCGGCTCTGATTTGAGCAAAGGTGGTGCCAGCAGCCAGGGGAAGAAAGGCCCATTCTTGCACGAATCCATGCATTGGGCCTCTAGTTTATATATAAGAGAACTGAGGCATAGAGAGGTTGATTAACTTCCACATGGATATATAGCTAGTAGGCTGCAAAGCTAGAATTTAAACCCTAATATCCTGACTTAGTTTATGCTCTTAATCAACACATGATACCACCTCTCTAGTGAGCATATACTATGCAAGGTACTGTCCAAAAATGGTTTAAAAATGATAAAGGTCCTCAAGGAGGGAAGTGTAGTAGGGAAAACCGATATCTATCCAACTAGTAGAAGACAGAATGTGAAAAGCACTATCTTGGAAATGTAAAGGTTACTGGATCTGAAGAAATTAAGAAATTCCAGGGTGTTGGAAGGGTCATCAACATGGATGTTAAAGTTTTAGAAGATGATAGCAGAGAAATCAAAGATTAGCATTTGGGGAGTTACAAGGTAGGCAATCAGAAAGTGGAGTATTTCTGCTAAGATTTCAGAAGCTGGGCAGATCAGAATGATAATAATGTCCAGAGTATAGCCATGGCAGTGGGGTGCCTAAAGAGGAGTGGAGGCAAAGATCCCTGAAGTTGAGGCCAGAGTGTTAGATGCTTAAAAAACTTAAGGTGAAGAGGATGACTGTGATCCAAATGACAAACTCTTCATGTATGTGGAGGAGTAACTAGAAGGTTGTGCATGACCAAACAGGGAGAAAAGAAATAGAAGGTGGTAAAACCAAATGCCATGAGTCTCTTGACTGCCATGAGTCTCCAAGAAGCAAGGATTGTTTTTGCATGAGGGTGATGGAAAGGTGGTTTGGAAACAATCATGTGGGAGGAGACCCCTTATAAACCTAAAATACATGGTGTATACATGGATGAACTGCCTCTATTGAAAATAACTGAGGGATAAGTGGTGTCCTCATGGGTAAGATGGATCAGGAATGGTAAAGAAATATCATAAGCCTTAGGATTGTATAACCCTCATTGAAGATGAGAGAATTTTACCAGTTAAGCATTGTGTCATGTAACCAGAGAGCTAGAAGACAGTGGAAACTTTTGTGAAGGGATCAATGGAAGAAGAAAGTAATAAGCAGCAATATGGAGAGAGGAGCACAGGAGTGAATATTAACCAAATTAGCTTCCCTTTAGGGCCATAACAAAGGATGACATTAATGTGAGGCCAGGGAGCATTAATGTCAATGTTTCTAACTAAATTCTGGAATAAAGTTGTCTCAGACAAGTACTGAGTGCATTCAAAACATGAGAGGGGAGAGAACCAAGATGGCAGCATAGGTAAACACTTGTACTTGCTGCCTCACACAACCACATCAAAATTACAACTAAAAGACAGAACAACTATCATCCAGAACCACATGAAAGCTGACTGAGTGGAAGTTCTACAACTAAAGAGGTAAAGAATAAAGTGCATTGAGACTGGTAGGAGATGCGGAGGTGCAGAACAGGCTGGCACCCGGGTGCACTGCTTTAATCAGGCGGGAGATACAAGCTCCTGTTGCTCTAAACTCCAGTTCTGGGCAAGATTCTGGGGGAACCAAACACGTACAGGGAGAAACTGGACTGTCTGGCATTGGGACAGGAATGCGAGGGCGGCTTTCTTTTAGATGGAGGTGCTCACAGTGGTCATTGGTCCTGGGCTTAGACCCCTCTGATGCAAGGCTGACTGGCAGCCATTGCTGTTTGCTCTGCTCTGGTGATTCCCTGAGACCCCACCCCACCCAATTTACAACCCCACCCAAGCTGTGCGCAGCAGCTTTTGTATATGAATGGCCTGTCCTTTCTCAGCCTAAAAACTGTCAAACAGGCAGCAGCTAGATCAGGGAGCCCCAAAGCTATCAAAAGAAGGCCCAAAGATGGCAGCAGCAGCCTGCCTTGCTTCACAGCTGGGCCTCATCTGGGCACTTCCAAACCTGATAAAAAGAGTAGGAAACTGCTGATCTCTCTGTAGCTCTTGCTGGGTGGCCCCAGGCAGTGGCTGACTTTGCACCTCTTTGGAGATCCAAGAGCCAGTGTACCCAGTGGCCAGTGTGAGGCCATACCAGATTACAACTCTTCACATCCATAAGTGACACACTCAAGGGGCAGACTCAGTGAGCACCAAAGCCCCACTGAAGCAAGTCCTGCTCCACAGGGGTGTCTCCTGCACAGCAGCTCTTCCCTTGTTGACACAGCCGGTCCTCACAGTCAATTGGCCTGGAGGTCAATTCCTCCCAGTGATACCAACAGAAATCAAGGCTCAACTACAACAAGACTGTGCACACAGCCCACAAAAGGGTGCACCAAGAGTGTCCACCTCAGGTGATTGGGGAGGCTGAGCTACTGGGCCCTATAGGACACCTACCACACAAGGCCACTCTATCAACTGAAGGAGACTTAGCAGCTACCCAATAAATAGAAACAAACACAGGGAAGCATCCAAAATACAGAGACAAAGAAACATGTCACAAATGGAAGAAATGGAAGAAAGCAAAATACTAGATATAGAGTTCAAAACCACAGTTAATAAGGTTACTCAAGAATCTTCTAGAAACCTCTGAGAAACTTAGTGAGACCTTCAAGGACCTTAGTGAGAATGCCAAAAAAAAAAAAAAAGGAAAAGAACCAGTCAGAAATTAAGCATACACTGACTGAAATAAAGAATAATATAGAGATTCAACAGTAGACTAGAGGATCCCAAGAAACAAGTCAAAGATTTGAAATATGAGGAAGCAAAAAAAACACCCAACCAGAAGAGCAAAAAGCGAAAAGAATCCAAAAATATGACAATAGTAGTGTAAGGAACCTCTAGGACAACTTCAAGTGTACCAACATCTGAATTATGGGAGTGCCAGAAGAAGAGAGAGAGCAATATATTGAAAACCTATCTGAAGAAATAATGACAGAAAACTTCCCCTAGACTTACAAGTCAAGGAAGTGCAGAGAACCCCAAACAAGAGGAATCCAAAGAGGACCACACCGAGACACATCCTAATTAAAATGCCAAGGGCAAAAAGATGGCGGCTGGCAGGATGGAGGTGAGGGATAGGAAGTGAGTGAGTGAGGGGATGAAAGGAGAGTGAGTGGATATGTGTGTGATGTGTGTGTGAGTGAGTGAGGGGCAGTTAAATCCGGCAGGAGCAGCAGAGGCTGGCAGACCAGGCTCTCTGTGACATGGAGAGACTACCACCGCTGCGGCACTCCCTGGACTGTGGGACTCAGGCACGGAGCCCACACCATCTTAAAGGGGAGAGCGGCCTCTTCTAGAAACTCATCAATACCACCACCCAGACAGGCATGGGATACTGCCCGCCCTCGACCACTCCAGCCACTCCAGCCAAAATCCTGCAGCCACAACCACAGACTCGCAGACCCTTGGATCTCCACTGCCAAAGGAGCACCGCTCCCGCCTGCAGCAGTAAGTGCAGCCTCCCCCTCTCCAGGGGCAGACCTCCGACATCGCATCTCCAGCACGCAGGTCTCCGAGGCACACCACTCTTAGAAGTCCCTGTGAGCCTCAGCTGGATGTGATTTTGTACAGACACAGGTGCACTGTCCCCAGTAGAAATGCTGAATTCCTTCTGCCTGAATAACTGCCCACACACACCCAGCTGTGCAATTTCAGCGCCAGGGCCCCTCAGCACCAGGGCCCCTCAGAGTGCGTCAGAGCTCAGCGCCTGCAAACTGCACTGCCACAGTTGCTCACTCCCCCTGAGCCCATCTATCCACAGGGCACTTTCGGAAGCTGCAGTGAGCTTCTGCTGGGTCCGATCTTGGACTAATAGGGACGCACTCCCCCAGGGCAGTAGAAATTCTGAATTCACCCATCCTGGATACTAGACCAAAGAAGCCTCGATTAAGCATGCCAGGGCCCTTCAGAGTGCTTCAGTGCACCTGCACTAGCAAACTCACTGCAGGTGCTCCTGTATGCCCCCACTGGGAACGCAAGCCTATCCAACACAGGTGCATCAGCAAAAATTGAGTTTCCCCACCCCACAGCTGCAGAACTCTGGACACTACAGTTGCATGCTTTTCCAGCATGCAGATCTCCCAAGACCACTGCTCCACAGGCAGCCCTGGGGCCCTGCTGTGAGCCCTGCTGGTCACACACTTAAACAAACAGGGGTGCACTGCTGGGCTGCAGAAACGCTGAATTCCCTCTTCTGGGATACCTGCCCACAGACACTGCAATCCAGTGGCTTCAGTGCCAGGGCCCTTCAGAGTGTGTCAGTACACCCTGCTGGCAAACACACCACAGGTGCCTTGTGAGCTGCCGCTGGGATCATGTGTATCCAACCACGGAGGCAGCAGCAAAAGCTGAGTCTGCCCACCCCACAACTACAGAACTCTGGACACCACAGTCACGCTTTGCCAGAATGCAGGCTTCCTGAGCCCCACCACCCCAATAGACGGTTCCTGGGTGCCACTGTGAGTCCCTGTTGGGCACGTGCAATTTCAGCCAAGGGCATAAGACAGCAAAAATTAGAACACCCCCTCCACGGCTGCTGACTTCTAGACACCTAAGTTGTGCCTTTCCAGCTCACAGGCCTATATCAAGAGAACCCAAATAGCTCAAGTAGGGAGCTACACTGGACTACCAAACCCAGGAGACCTGAGAGGCCATACCAGTAGCACCATACCCTAAAGAAATTGGGTAGCAAAGCAATCAGACCTACAATTAAAACATTACAGCAAAACATGGGAAGACAAAAAAGCAATCCACAAAGGAAAGAAAAAGAGAAATCACCAGAAAGGGAGTTAAATGCAATTGAGGCTACTAACTTATCAGAGAAAGAATTCAGAGTAATGGTTATAAGGATGCTCAAACAGCTGGATGACAAATACACACAAGTCAATGAGAATTATAAGGAGCTGAATGAGAATGTCACCAACATGAAAAAGAACCAAGAGGAAATGTAGAACAACATAGCTGCAATAAAGAACACAATGGAAGGCTTAAACAGAAGACTAGAAGAGGCTGAGGACCGCATCAGCGAATTAGAAGACAAGGTAGGAAAAAACACACAAACACAGCAGCAACTGGAAAAAAACTTAAAAGCAAGAGGAGAGTCTAAGGGAGCTTTGGGACAACGCAAAACGAAACAACATTCGCTTAATAGGGGTACCAGAAGGAGAGGAGAAGCAGGAAATAGAAAACCTGTTTGAAGAAATAATGACAGAAAACTTCCCTGATACTGGCAAGAAAAAAACTACACAAGTCCAAGAAGCACATAGAGTGCCAAACAAGGTGAACCCCAAAGACCAACACCAAGACACATCATAATTAAATTGGCAAACACCAACGACAAAGTAAGAATCTTAAAGGCTGCCAGAGAGAGACAGAAAGTTACCTACAAGGGATCTCCTATTACAATATCAGCTGACTTCTCAACAGAAACACACCAGGCAAGAAGGGAATGGAATGAAATATACAAAGTGATGCAAAGCAAGGGAATGAATCCAAGAATACTATAACCAGCAAGGCTACCATTCAAAATTGAAGGTGGAATCAGGAGCTTCACGGACAAAAAAAGGCTAAGAGACTTTATTACCACCAAACCAGCAATGCAAGAAATGCTAAGGGGACTGCTGTAAAAAGAAGAAACAGAAAGACAATAAGCAACACAAACATTAAGAATAAAAATGACCACAAACAAGTACTTTTCAATAATAACATTAAATGTAAATGGATTAAACACTCTAATCAAAAGACACAGGGTAGCTGAATGGATAAGAAAACATGACCCATATATCTGCTGTCTGCAAGAGACCCACCTCAGAACAAAGGATTCACACAGACTGAGAGTGAAGGGATGGAAAAAAATTTTTCAGGCAAATGGAAATGAGAAAAAAGCTGGGGTTGCAATACTTATATCTGACAAAATAGACTTCAAAGTAAAGGCCATAACAAGAGATAAGGAAGGCCACTACATAATACTAAAGGGAGCAATTCAACAAGAAGATATAACTCTGGTAAACATATATGCACCCAATACAGGAGTGCACAAATACATAAAACAACTTCTGGAAGATATCAAGGGAGAGATCAATAGCAATACAGTCATAGTAGGGGACTTCAATACCCCACTGACACCACTGTATAAATCCTCTAAACAAAAAATCAGCAAAGAAACAGCAATCCTAAATGACTCACTAGTTTAGATGGACTTAATTGAAATCTTCATAATATTTTACCCCAAAGCTACAGAATATACATTCTTCTCCAGTGCACATGGGACATTTTCAAAGATAGACCATATATTAGGACACAGGCAAAGTTTCTTCAAATTCAAGAGAATAGAAATCATGACAAACATCTTCTCAGATCACAATGGCATAAAATTAGAAATCAACTACAATAAAAACATTGAAAAAAATCAAACACTTGGAGGCTAAATAGCATGCTATTAAGCAATGACTGGGTTACCAGAGAGATCAAAGAAGAAATAAAAAGCATCCTGGAAACAAATGGCAATGAAAACACAACAATCCAAAATCTATGAGACACAATGAAAGCAGTCCTGAGAGGGAAGTTCATAGCTCTACAGGCCTACCTCTAAAAACAAGAAAAACTGGGAATAAATGATCTAACCCTACAACTCAAAGAGTGAGAAAGAGAGCAACAAGAAAATCCCACAGTATCCAGAAGGAAGGAAATAATAAAGATCAGAGCAGAAATAAACAACATAGAGACCAAAAAAAACAGTACAAAAGATCAATGAAACCAAGAACTGGTTCTTTGAAAGGATTAATAAGATTGATGAACCTCTCTCCAGGCTCACCAAGAAACAAAGGGAGAGGACCCAAATAAACAAAATCAGAAATGAAAGAGGTGAAGTAACAACTGACTCTACTGATATACAAAGGATTGTCAAAAAATACTATGAACAACTCTACTCCAACAAACTGGACAACCTCGACGAAATGGACCATTCCTAGAAAAATACAAGCTTCCAAAACTCAATCAAGAAGAATAAAAAAACCTGAATAGGCCAATAACTTCTGATGAAATTGAAATAGTAATTAAAAAGCTTCCAGCAAACAAAAGCCCTGGACCAGATGGCTTCACAGGGGAGTTTTACCGAACATTCAAAGAACTAAAGCCAATCCTTCTCAGACTATTCCAAAAAATTCAAGAGGAAGGCACACTTCCAAGCTCTTTCTATGAAGCCAGCATTACCCTAATCCCAAAACCAGATAAAGACACCACAAAGAAAGAGAATTACAGGCCAATATTCTTGATGAACATAGATGCTAAAATCCTCAACAAAATTCTAGCAAACCGGATCCAGCATTACATTAGAAAGATCGTACACCATGACCAAGTGGGATTTATTCCATGAATGCAAGGCTGGTACAATATCCACAAATCAATAAACGTGACACAAGTTGAGAGACAAAAATCACATAATCATATCGATTGATGCAGAAAATGTATTTGACAAAGTCCAACACCCTTTTCTGATAAAAACGCTCAGGAAAGTGGGAATAGAGGGATCATACCTCAACATAATAAGAGCCTTATATGAAAAACTTACAGCCAACATCATACTCAATGGGCAAAAACTAAAACCATTTCCCTTAAGAACAGGAACAAGACAGGGATTCCCACTTTCACCACTCCTGTTCGACATAGTACTGGAAGTGCTAGCCAAAGCGATCAGACAAGAAGAAATAAAAGGCATCCAAATTGGAAAAGAAGAAGTAAAATTGTCATTATTTGCAGATGACATGATACTATACTTAGAAAAACCTTAAAGACTCCATCAAAAACTTATTAGACCAAATAAATGAATTTGGCAATGTAGCAGGATACAATGTTAATGCCAAGAAATCTATGGCATTTTTATATGCCAATAGCGAACTTATAGAAAGAGAAATTTTAAAAAAATAATCCCATTTACCATTGCACCAAAAAAATTAAGATACCTAGGAATAAACTTAACCAAGGAGGTAAAAGACCTCTACCCAGAAAACTACAGGACATTGAAAAAAGAGATAGAGGAAGACATAAACAGATGGAAGAACATACCATGTTCATGGACTGGTAGAATCAACATCATCAAAATGTCCATACTACCCAAAGCAATCTATAGATTTAATGCACTCCCCATTAAAATACCAACAGCATATTTCACAGATATAGAATGAACTCTCCAAAAATTCATCTGAAATAAATAAATAAATAAATAAATAAATAAATAAATAACAACAACAAAAAAAACACGAATAGCTGCTGCTATCCTGAGAAAGAAGAACAAAGTAGGAGGGACCTCAATAACAGATATTAAGCTGTATTACAAAGCCACTGTTCTCAAAACTACCTGGTGCTGGCACAAGAACAGACATATAGACCAATGGAATAGAATAGAGAACCCAGAAATCGATCCAAACCACTATGCTCAATTAATATTTGACAAAGGATGCAAGAGCATACAATGGAGTCAAGACAGTTCCTTCAATAAATGGTACTGGAAATTTGGTCAGACACATGCAAAAAAATGAAAATTGACCACCAACTTACACCATACACAAAAATAAACTCAAAATGGATAAAGGACTTAAACGTAAGATGGGAAACCATAAGATTATTAGAGGAATCCCCAGGTAGCAAAATCTCAGATATATGCCGAAGCAATTTCTTCACAGACACAGCGCCTAGGGCAATGGAAACTAAAGGGAAAATAAACAAATGGGACTACATCAAAATAAAAAGCTTCTGCACAGCAAAAGAAACCATCAACAAAACAACAAGAAAACCCACTGCATGGGAGAACATATTTGCCAATGATATCTCCGATAAAGGTTTAATCTCCAACATTTATAGGGAACTCATACAACTTAATAAAAGGAAGATAAACAACCCAATAAAAAAATGGGCAACGGACCTAAGTAGACACTTTTTAAAAGAGGACATATATAAGGCTGAGAGACATACAAAAACATGCTCAAAGTCACTAATTATCTGAGAGATGCAAATCAAAATGACAATGAGGTACCATCTCACACCTGTCAGAATGGCTATCATCAACAAATCAACAAACGACAAATGCTGGCGAGGATGCGGAGAAAACGGAACCCTCATCCACTGCTGGTAGGAATGCAAACTGGTGCAGCCACTGTAGAGAACAGTATGGAGTTTCCTCAAAAAACTAAAAATGGAACTCCCATTTGACCCAGTGATCCCACTTCTAGGAATATATCCCAAGAAACCAGAAACACCAATCAGAAAGGATATATGCATCCCTATGTTCATAGCAGCACAATTTACAATAGCTAAGATTTGGAATCTGCCTAAGTGCCCATCAGGAGATGAATGGATTAAAAAACTTTGGCACATCTACACCTTGGAATACTATGCAGCTGTAAAAAGGAAGGAACTCCACTATTTGCAACAGCATGGATGGAGCTGGAGAGCATTATGCTAAGTGAAATAAGTCAGTCAGAGAAAGATAAATATCACATGCTCTCACTCATTTGTGGATTATAATGAACAACATAAACTGATGAACAAAAACAGATGTAGAGATAGAGAAGCATCGATCAGATTCTCAAAACTCAGAGGGAAGGCAGGAAGGGTGGGGGTGAGGGGGAAAGATCAACCAAAAGACTTGTATGCATGCATATAAGCATAAGTGATGAATGTGGACAACGGGGGGTGAGGGTGAAGGCAGGATTGGGGGGATTAGGGGACATTGGGGGGATAAGGACACATTTGTAATGTTGGGGTCCAACCCCAACGGGTCCAGGGATCCCCAAAGGTGTGGACGGAGTCGGCGAAGAATGAATGACATGGAAACTGGGTTCAGTTCATCAGCATAGCGAGGTTCTCCCTCCAGAATCTCCAGCGAAGTTCTGGTCAGGATCTCCAACCAAGTTCTGGTGCCATGTTCTCTCGCTAGGTTCTCCAGGTTCTTTAGCCAGGTTCTATCCAGGTTCTTTTGCCATGTTCTGTCTAGGTTCTCCAGTGAAGTTCTGTAGCCAGGTTCGGCTAGGTTCTGGTTAGGATCTGATGAGGTTCTGATGAGGAGCTGATGAGGAGCTGATGAGGAGCTGATGATTATTGTCTTGTTACATCTATATTTATACCAGCCGATTTTAATCCTGTCAATTTCTATTACAAAGGTTAAGGCGTTTCTTATCTCCATTTCAGGGAGTAAAGATTATGTAGCTTAACTACCCGCCTGGCACTTAATTAAGGGGTTGTATCCCCTCCCTAACCTCAGGGAAAAATCCCCACGTGGGGAAACAACCTTTCTCGGAGAGGTGACCTTGGTTAAAACACATGGCGCTAAGGAGGTGAGCAAACATATTAAGAACAGTATGCCATATATGCCAGGTCCCTTGAAACAGCAAGGATGGACCGGCTCCCGGCAAATTCCCCCTTTTTTATTTTTTAAATGATAGCGCATGCAAATCAGTGGCCACCTCTCAGATTGGGCTGTTTAAGCCTCGGAAGAAGACTGGCAAGCAATGACAATAAGCATAGCTATAAACATAGTGGATGAAGCGCACAAGGAGCCCCATTCCTTAGGAGGTTGCCGGCCTCTTCAGTCAAGAGATTTCAGCTGTCCTCAAGTCGGGGGTTTGGTTGTCCTTGTTGATCTGGCTACGGGCGGCATCACTGGTGATGGGCTTCCCGAAGCATCAGCGAGTTGAAGGGCAGCATCAAAGGGTCCATCAGGGCCGTGCTTGATGGTGGTGTCGGTGTCTGGGGAGGAGTCAGCTGTGCCCTCTGGGTCGGACGATATGTATAATACCAGGGAGGAGGAGGATGAGGCAGAGACGGAGGGTGGTGTGACATAAGGTCGGATTAGACGGTCTGGAATCCACACAGGTGAGTCTGCGTCCTGTGGAAATATACAAGCATCTCCTCTCCCCCAGGTTAAAAGTACATCAGGTCTCTTCCAGGCTCCTGTAAGTAAGTCTTTCCATTTGATGAAATAAGTGAGTTTCTGCTAAATGAAAGTTTCTTTTGCCGATTTACTCAGAGTCCTCGGACCTGGCTGAGAGAGTAGCTTTCACTTCTTGCTTCTACCATCTGTTGGGCCTCAGTTGTTAACTTCTTCAGCTGACCCCATATTGGCACCTCAGTCCCTTGCATAGCCTTTCTTCTTTTTTCTGTTTTTCTGTCATTGGGGCAACTCTAAGTCTTTGGAACAATGGGACAAGGAGCTTCTCTGGGTCCATTGTGGTGACGCACGTAATGCATTTACTCAGTCCAAGGCAGGCATTAAAAAGAAAAACCCCAAATGCTCTCTTGTATCCATTTTAAGAGTAGGATTGGCGCTTTCTGCTATTACCTGAGTTCTGATCTATCACCTCAGGGAGAGCTTTCCAATCCTGCACTTTTCCGGGGTAGAAAGGCTGCAGTGGGGTTAAGGATAAGGCTCCTTGGGCCTACCTTCTCCCATGCATCTACATTTACCTTTCCGGCACCTTTCCTTCCTCAGAAAAGCATTGTATAAAACATTCCGTCTGACTGGGAGTAACCTTAACTCCTCCGCTAGCAAGCATATGTGTTAAAAGATCAATACAGAGTCTTCTTTCTTTGACTCAGTATGGCACATCTTCTCAATCTAAGTTCTGTACTATCCACCTTCTTACCCTACTTATCCTCTATAGGGGGGTCTGCAGCACCCTGGTGGAGTCCTATCCGTCCCGAGTGTGGGGGTTCTCAATGGGGGTGGGGGCTTACCTAGGAAAATCCTGTTCCAGGGGTTCCCAAAGGTGTGGACGAAGTCGGTGAAGACTATCCACCCTCTTTCTACGGTGGAGTCCTATCCGTCCCGAGAGTGGGGCTTACCTAAGGGAATGGGGGGCTTACCTAAGGGTCCCTGTTCGGGCGCCAATTGTTGGGGTCCAACCCCAACGGGTCCAGGGATCCCCAAAGGTGTGGACGGAGTCGGCAAAGAATGAATGACATGGAAACTGGTTTCAGTTCATCAGCATAGCGAGGTTCTCCCTCCAGGATCTCCAGCGAAGTTCTGGCTAGGATCTCCAGCGAAGTTCTGGTCAGGATCTCCAACCAAGTTCTGGTGCCATGTTCTCTCGCTAGGTTCTGTCTAGGATCTCCAGCCAAGTCCTGTCTCTTGGTTCTCTCTCTAGGTTCTCTGTCAGGATCTCCAACCAAGTTCTGGTGCCATGTTCTCTCGCTAGGTTCTCCAGCCAGGTTCTCCAGGTTCTCCAGCCAGGTTCAGTCACCAGGTTCTTTAGCAAGGTTCTATCCAGGTTCTTTTGCCATGTTCTGTCTAGGTTCTCCAGTGAAGTTCTGTAGCCAGGTTCTGTCCAGGATCTTTTGCCATGTTCTCTGGCTAGGTTCTGGTTAGGATCTGATGAGGTTCTGATGATGAGCTGATGAGGAGCTGATGAGGAGCTGATGAGGAGCTGATGTGGATCTGATGTTTATTGTCTTGTTACATCTATATTTATACCAGCCGATTTTAATCCTGTCAATTTCTATTACAAAGGTTAGGGCGTTTCTTATCTCCATTCCAGGGAGTAAAGATTATGTAGCTTAACTACCCGCCTGGCACTTAATTAAGGGGTTGTATCCCCTCCCTAACCTCAGGGAAAAATCCCCACCTGGGGAAACAACCTTTCTCAGAGAGGTGACCTTGGTTAAAACACATGGCGCCAAGAAGGGGAGCAAACATATTAAGAACAGTATGCCATATACTGGGTGTAGGGGAGCTATGGGGGGAAAAAGAGGAACATCTGTAATAATCTGAACAATAACGTTTTTTTAAAAAAAGATTTCTAAATTCTACCAAGGATGTGGAGAAACAGGCTTTCATCTATGACTCATAAAAATGTAATTTGATATATTCCTTAAAAAAATAACCTACCTACTAAAATAAAAATTAATACACATCACTTGATCTAGCAATTTCACTTCTGTAAATCCATTATGGAGAAATAAAAGCATCAGGATTTGGGACTATAAAATCTAGGATGTTTACTGCAACATTGCATGTAGTGGCAAAAGCCTGAACACAATCTATATGATCATCAATAGAGGAATGTCTGAATAAACTATGTTGTGTCTATATTATAGATAAGAAACATGAGGGGATTATTCACAAAAGAGCAGGTACTTGTTTATATTTTTTTCCATCACCATTTATCTCCTCTATGCTCTCTTCCACCTCCATCCACTCCCCTTCCCCCCAGTAATCACCTTACTGTTGTTCATGTCCGTAGGTTCTTTTTTTTTCTTTTTTGATTAATGCCTCTCCACCCCCCCCAACACCATCCCCCACTCCCCCCCGCCCCCACGAGCTGTCTGCCTAAGAGCAGGCACTCTTAAATGAGCTGAGAAGGGCAGAGATGAATAGTGTAGAGATGAAAATATGGAAGAATAAAGAACAGCGGGGTCTTAGAGCTGTGGTTGTAGATTATAAGGTTGAAGGAGGGGCATGTAATATTTGAGCAGGCAGGAGAAGTACACTAGAAGGTAATTGGTACTGAAAAACCTCATTGAAAAACTAAACCAGCCCTAGGTTCCAAATGGAGCTGCTTTAAGTTATTACCTTTGGCGGAAGTTGGGGCTTGTGTTGAGTGCTACCTATGTATCTGGAGTATGTTGCATAAAAATATGAAATTATAAAGGAATCACATAAAAATTTTGGGCCATTTTAATTAAGTGTTCTGATAAATGATGTTTGTTATGAGTAATGCTAATCATCTATCTCTGCATTGAGGAGATTCAGATTTTAGTGACAATTGGTAGAAACTTAGTCAAGGGCTTAGGATGTCAAAATTGCAATCACTAAATGCCTGGAAGCCCTGAATTATGGAATTGAATTAAATCCAATCTCCATTTACTTGTATATATTTTTAGCTTTTAAATGAAAATGTAAATTGGGCTATTTTCCTCAAAGCAGTCATTTCAGCAGAGGAGGAGGCAGAGGAGTGTAGAATCAAATCAAATGGGATGTTTGACATTATTTTAGCTCTAAAAAATGTCTACATGGACCAAATAACCATTTGTCAAAATAATTTTTCCACTGATTATTTGTAGTAGCCTCATAGACAATATAACCAGTGTCTTAATGCACAGTAACTTAGGTACAGTAGAATTAGTTGCAGTTGGAGGTCACAGTGGTTAGTTCTTAGAAATTTAGTATCATTCCAACCATATAGGCAAATGCTAGAAAATTAGTCTTATCAAAAAGTCAGGATATACCAAAATGGCCATATTTGCCAAAGGGCTTTGTAGAGAATTCTTGAAACAGAACTCAGGTGGAGCGAGAGGTAAGTTGGATTTTGGCTAAAGGGAGACAGTAGTTCCTCGGACCATCTCACAAAGAATGCATCCTTTCTCTCCTGAAAACTTTAGCCTTTTGGCTCAATAAAGAAAGCTTACACAAGGCCTAAATAGAAATACTAGGACTCTAACGTGTTGCATATTACCACATGATACCTCACTCACCTGGGATACAAGAGGTGAGGTTTAACCCTAGGGCCATGGTCGGCAAACTGCAGCTCTCGAGCCACATGCGGCTTTGGCCCCTTGAGTGTGGCTCCTCCTAAGCCTTAGGAGTACCCTAATTAAGTTAATAATGATGTACCTACCTATATAGTTTAAGTTTTAAAAATTTGGCTCTCAAAAGAAATTTTAATCGTTGTACTGTTGATATTTGGCTCTGTTGACTAATGAGTTTGCGGACCACTGCCCTAGGGGATAAAGCCCTGGAGTGCTATTCTTCTTGTTTACATATCCATAACCTGGGCCAAGGGAAGTTGTGCAGTCTATGACTAGGAGGTAAGTTCTTAGGGAGAGCAAGCTCTAGCTGACAAGTGGGTTTTCTAACATGGAAACAAAATAGGACATAAAAATGTGGGTTTGTTTTTTTTCATCCAAAAAGCAAGAGTTTACTTATTCATTCAATAAGTATTTACTGAGGGCCAATTATTTGTCCTGTCTCCCCAAATTTTACATTTCCTAATTCTCTGAGCCTTCAAGTATACAATATGGGTTCTATGAGAAGTGGTAGTTTGCAGTAGTGATTTAGGTATGGGTTTTGTAGGGAGACAGACCTAAATTTGAATGCTAGGTCTACTATCTGTTTTCTACCTGTGTGACTTTAGGGAAAAGTTATTTAACTTTTCTGAATTCCAGTCTTTTCATCTCAGTTGTCTCTTCTATAGAGTACAAACACCATAGTACATATTGCTTATTCTATAGCACACTAAAAAAAGGGTAATATTAAGAAGATGTTGATGAAGTCATCCCCTGTTTTGGTTTATTTTCCTTTTTCGCCTATCTATGTCTTTTTCTCACTTTAAAATCTTGGGCAAAATTTATTTCCTGTTAGAAGCCTTTATTGACTAACAGTTTACCATGCTCTCTCCTTTACTTGGCACCTATTCAACACTTATAAACATAGTTTAGGTCATGTTAATTTGCTCTTTGCTTATATTTGTGTATTCTTGTGTATACATTTGTGTCTTTCCTGGATTCCTAATTATCATTGACTAATAGATTCATAGACTAAACATTAAAAAATATAAATCTTCCATGTACTTCAGGAATCTAACTAAAATACTCTCTGGTGGCCATCAATTTACTTCTTGGGTACTTTCAGTGACAGAGAACTTATCATGACACAAGCCATTCAGTTCATTGCTGGACATCTTGTTTTTAGAAATTATTTTTCAAACTCATTGTTCCTAACTGTGTCCTCTTAAACAATATAGGACATTAGACTATTCACTACATGAAGTTGTCTTTATCTACTTTATATCATCCATTCAATTCTCAATCAATGTTCTTGACTTTTTTGCTTTTTACTAATGGTAGAGTTTTAATTTCAATGTTTCTTACCACTAAAACATATGATATTTTTCTGTTAACCAGGAGGGGGTCATTTCCTTAGCTTCCTAAGAATGACTTTACTTTTTGTGTCTTGGAGAAGGATTGGGGAGCCAATCACCTGTGTCCCAGGAATTCCCCTGCCCAACAATGTCCTCATGCCTATGATATATTATCTGAAATTTCATCCATCATTAAAACAACATTTATTTGTGTTTTAAAACGTATAGGATCTTTGAGTCCCTTTTTAAAAGACACATGGTCCTGGGAAAGGTAACACCTTAACTTTGACAACTGGTGCCATAACAGGAATTAATTTGTTGGCAGTGACTTGAGTACAAACTAGCAGGTAGGATTAGTTGTAACCTGGAAGCAGTATTATACTGCTGGAGATCCAGGGACCTTGTTTCATTCATCTCAGTATACACAGCACTTAGCAGAGTGACTGACTAGCACTAGGCCCTCATTGATGAATAAATTAATGAATGTGCATGAAAGGGGAGAATATTATCTCCCAAACAAATATTACCTACTTCACAATTCTGTCTATAGCCAATGAAGTGTGGTAACATAAGAAATACCAAGATTCCTCAGCTGAATGACAGCCTTGCTGGCTATTAACTGCGTTTTGTTTTGTTTTTAATCTCTATAACCTCTCCCTGAAGCTATTTGATGTCTTACCTTCAGCTGCAGTTGGGGACATGACTTCTTTGTTAGGCTGCTTCTATATAAAGCTCTGGCAATAGGAACTGCCTAGATTTCCAGCTGTGATTCACACACCTACACACAGAGTGCTTACACCCACACAGGGTCAGGGAGTGAAGGAACAAAATTCTAGTTCATATTTTGTTTCCCTGCACAATATTGTGAAATTAACATTACTCTTTCATTTATTTATATAAGCTATTGTAGATGTAGTAATTTGCATCATACTATGTGAATTTAGGTAAAGTATAATAAAAATCTCTTTAATTCTCACCAGTGTTTAATCTAAGTTAACGATGTGGGGTTGGTACTTAGAGGAGTGGGGAGATGATTAACTGCCTTCAGAGAATAGAAAATCTTTTTAGGCAGTACATAAAAGCAACTATTTTCCTGCACACAGTCTTTGCCTATTCATTAAAAGATATCCAGCATAGCTTCTTTTTGGCATGATTTTAGTAGCAATTCATTTGTGTTATTGCATTACTTGAAAATACTAAAGCTGTATTTTGTTAAAACTTTAAGAGGAAAGCCTATCTGGCAGGAAATATCTGAAATATAGAAGGGTATTTTTAAAAGTAATTTTCAGACATGTACAGTAATATAATCAAAGTTCACTAAATATAGAAAACTGCTGCAAAGAACAATGTAAATGATTTTAATTAATAGTCCAATTGCTTTTATGTAAATTAATATTTCCTAAGGCACTAGAATTTTTTTTTCCATTTTACAAGGTAACTGATCTCAGTGCAGAACTTGCATACACCATGAATTTCCTTTAATCATAGATTGAGTCCTGGCCTTTCTCTAAAATAATGAAATATTACAACATTCCAGAATCCCAATTATAAAACTGGCCAACTTCAAGCAAGTGGATTTAGTAAAGTTTTACTCTATTTGCAATATAATTTCATAATGAAAGTAGAGTTCTATTTTCTTTATTCTGAATGCTTGGACTGTACTTCTGGCAATGTTAAATCTAGAAGAATATCCACATTGTTCGTTTGTGAAAATTGTTTAAACTTTTGGATATCTTATTGGTACTTCTCTGAAATAAACATGTGCCAGCCCATTAATCCTTATGCTATGAATACTTAAAATGTTAGTACCGCAGTAAATATTGACAAAATGTCTCCTTCAAGCATTAATACTTTAGAAATCTGATACTTTAGGCTTCCATTTAACTGATCTATGCCCTTAATCTGTAATTACATTTTTAAAACATGAATTTGTGGTGTTTTGTGGGTTTTATTTGACATTCACCTGAGATATTTTTATACTATAAGTTCTTATGGGAATATTTCCATTTCGTTACGACGAGATCTGGGAGATTTTTTTAATGTCTTCTCAAATCACATACCCTATTTTCACTTTAAAGAAAGAAAATATTACTTAGACTAGAAAGGTAAGTCAACTTCTTTGCCTTTAGCCAAACAAAATGGCAAAAAAACAAAAAAAACAAAACACTTCCCTAAATTTACTTTCAAATAAATGTAATTACTACATAGATTGCATTCTGATTTCTGAGAAACTAAACAGAAAAGTACCATGTTCTACTGAAATATGAAAAATGTAGATAATCCCAAATCCATTATTAATATGTTTGTTTTCATGTCCTTGTGTCAGGTTCATCCACGTCTTTGACATACCACTAATGTCCACAACAAAAGGAAAACAGTGAAGATTAATACACACCAAAAGGCAAATTTCTAGTGCCCCAAGCATTGCTTTTGTGCCTGTTACTATTTATTTTATTAATGTTATAAGAAGTTGAGGACAATGTTTGAGAAAACTCAGAGAACAATGATTTAATTGAGGATATTGACTTAAATGAGTCCAGAAGAATTTTAGTTTAATAAAATGAAAATCTTTTTTTTTTAAATCTGAGGAATATGAAAAACTGATCTTGGTGCCTTAGGGAGAAATTCATAAATAAAATAGCAGCTATATTCTGGCAAGTTCTAGTTTTTGAGTGCCAGTTGACGCTAGGGAGAATAGAAACAATAGGCTCTATAGATTCTGTTGTTTCATAATTTGCTTCTTCTGAAGCTATAAGCAAGAATACGTGGTCAAATAAAATGTGGCTATGTGTGCAATTTTTACATCTGAACTGTATACAACTCCATTTGAAGGAAGCTGTTGGAAAGATAATTGTTGGATATTTGTAACTTTACCACACAGGATGTTGAAAAATATTTTGAGTCAAGGAAAGTATATAAATAATTTTTGCTAAAGAAAACACAATTAAATTTCTCATTTTTCTCCATAAGCAAAAATTATAGAAATATATTCTGATTTATAGGATTAGGCCTCAGATAAAACACCTGGGATGGGGGCAGTGGCTGGAAATACATCTTTACAAACCCTGCAAAAATCTTGAATTAAAATCCATCTCTTCACACATATCTTCTTGTGGCAGAATTATTTAGTTGGCTTACATAATAACATAATAATTACATAATAATGGTAGAATTATTTAGTTGTTTTACATGTTTATGGAGAGCTTACCCAACAATAGTAAAATAAAATTATTTTATTTCACAAAACATAGGGGAGTTCCTAAGCACATAACAAAGTTTTAGTTCATTTGGGTCTAGATAGCATTTTAAATCTTCCTTGTAGCTTTGAAACTAGCTAAATGAGCCAAACTTACTCGTGCCAGAAAGACTTGTGAATTTGCATTTAGGATTTATTCAACACATGTGCTAGTTATAGTGAAATTCCTTTTCTGAACCCACTGTACAACCAAATGACACAGCATTTTTCTGTTCCAACCTTATAAAATAAAGGTCTAGCAGAGGGCACATTGAGCAATTCCATGCCTAATCCAAACACCTTGGCATTCTCTTAAGTCTATTTAAACCGTATCATGCTATATTGGCACCTGAAGTAAAATTTCCAGTGTCTTCTGACAACATAAGACAACTCTTTCAATTAAGAGAACACCAAGATACTCAGTCAAGGTCAGCCAAGCAGATTTGAATAAAACAAAAATCAATTTAACTGATTACATTAAAACCAAGCACCTTGAAGATGTGAATAAATTCCAAGAATGAATAAGGCCAGTGAGTCCATAGATTTTCTTTAGTGGTTACATGCTCATGGGAGTAAGGTGATATACAGAATATAAATATACTAAGGTATGTCATTAATTTAATTATCTGCATGGAGCCAGTTCACTAGCAGTATTTAAATCTCAGGATAACTTTCTTTGATCACTCAAGCTACTTCAGAGTCACAGCTTATGGGTCTGAAGGAAATGCTTATCTATATATATATAAAAGCCTAAGCGACCGTCGAATCCAAAACAACTGAACGGATGACTGAACAGGATGCATGGGGTGACCAGGCCGGCAGGGGGGTTAGTGAGGGACAACCAAACGAATGAACAGCAGGCTGTGTGGGGCAACCAGGCTGGCGGGGGGGCCATGAGGGGTGACAAGGCTGACAGGGGGAGCGTTGGGGGCAACCTGGCCGGCAGCAGGGGGCAGCTAGAGGTGACTAGGCCAGCAGTGCGGGCAGTTAGGAGCAACCGGGCCGGCAGGCTGAGGCAGTTAGGGGCGACCAGGCAGGCAGGCAGGTGAGCGATTAGGAGCCAGTGGTCCAGGATTGCAAGAGGGATGTCCGACTGCCAGCAGTCAAACATCCCCCAGGCATCCCGGATTGGAGAGGGTTAAGGCTTGGCTGAGGGGACCCCCCCTCCCGTGCACGAATTTCATGCACCAGCCCTCTAGTGTAAAACATAAATGAAAATGAATTTTCAAAGCCTCAAAGACAACCCGAAGTGTCTTTTCTATTATCTACATCACTGCTTCCCATCTACTGGTATCTATAATTGAGATCTGACTTAATTCTTTTTTAGGGGACTAATAAATAATGACCCTAAGAAAACTATACCTTCAATATAATAAGGTGTACCTAGTTTTAGATGGAAAATGAAATTCAACTAAAAAACAAACAAAGTTGATTTCAATATTTGAAGGAGAAAGCCAAGAATGAAAGGATATTGATTACATTTTAAGAAGACAATTCTTCTAAAAGAGAAATGTCATCAGAGCTTTGGTAAATAACTACCACTTTAAACATGAATACTTTCTATTCCCATATAGTTGACAAACTACAAAAAACTAGAAAGCTATTTGTTGTAAGACACAAGCTCCCTTACATTTTCTCCAACTTATTTTCTGCCTACACATCTAACTCAACTCAGCTATTTATTTTCCCTTCACAGCACTTCAAATCTTGCTCTTCCCCGATCTATTTTAATAACACTTTGCCACAGTTAGTATCATATATGTTTACATGACACTAATATTAATAAAAGACACAAGTTGAACAAAGCAACTGAATATTCCAATTTTAACCAGCTGTTTTGGTATTGTGTAGATAAGCCTGACTCTTGACTATTACCTAATACTCTTCATCTATATCTGTTTTTCTCCAAAACATTTAATGCACTTGAAACAACTGCCCTCCCCGGAAGACCTGATCTCCCCCCCAACTGCCCTCCCCTGTTGGCCTGATCTCGCTCCCAACAGCCCTCCCCTGCTTCTGTCTCTGGGCCTCTGGGCCTGATCCACAGCCCCTTCAGCAGTCAGTGCTGGGTCGCATAATACTCTCCAGGCCCCACCCCCCATGCTGTCTCAAAGGATAAGAGATCTTCTTTTTTACAGCTGCATAGTATTCCATTGTGCAAATACACCACATCTCTTTTATCCACTCATCCCACTTCTAGGAATATATCCTAAGAATCATTGTGGTTTTGAGTGACATTTCCCTGATCATTAGTGATGTTGAGCATCTTTTCACTTCTATTGGCCATCTGTATGTCTTCTTTGGAGAAATGTCTATTTGCATCCTCTACCCATTTGTTAAACAGAATATTTGGTGGTTTTTTTATGTTGAAGTGTATGAGTTCTCTATATATTTTGGATATTAACTCCTTACCAGATATATCATTTGCAAATTTCTTTTCCCATTTAGCAGTTTGTCTCTTCGTTTTGTTGATCATTTCTTTTGCTATACAGAAGATTTTTAGTTTAGTTATAAAATAAATCACAGGGATGTAATGTACAGCACAGGGAATCTACACTAATAAAAGAGAAAAATGGTAATTGGCGTACGACCGCTACCCTTCCCATTGGCTAATCAGCGTATCCTTATGCAAATTAACTGTCAGCCAAGATGGCGGCCGGCAGCCAGGCAGCTGGAAGCGAACATGAGGCTTGCTTCCTCCAGGGACTGCAGATTCCAACGTCCCCGCCTGACTTGCCGGCCTCTGAGCTGGCAGTTTGAAACATTCTAACAAATATATCCGGCTGGGATCTCAGAGCTGAAGTTATACATTGTTTCGATTATAGAACGGCAAACAAACCAGCAGCGGAAGCCTCAGAGCTAGAGCCAGAGCTAAAGCTGGCCCAGAAGAAAAAAAGAAAAGAAAAAAAGGAGTGGTTGGGAGCTTCCCGCCAGCCTGAAAGCAGTCAAAACCGCCAGCCTGAAAGCAGCCCTCAGCCCCTCACCCAGACTGGCCAGGCACCCCAGTGGGGACCTCCACCCTGATCCAGGACACCCTTCAGGGCAACCCAGCCGGCCCCCAGGCCTCTATCCTATATAGTAAAAGGGTAATATGCCTCCCAGCACTGGGATCAGCGGAGCCGCGAGGCCTCCTGGCACCAGATCAGCATGACAGGGTGCAGTGCCCAAACCCCCTGATCGCCCTGTGACTCTGTGTGTGACAGGGTGTGGCATCCCAACCCCCTGATCAGCCCTGCTCTGTGTGTGACAGGGGGTGGCGCCCCAACTCCCCCCCCCCCCCACGGGCCCTGCTCTGTGTGTGACGGGGTAGAGCCATAACCTCCCCATCGGCCCTGCCCTGAGTGTGACAGTGGTATCGCCCCAACCCCCTGATCGGCCCTGCTCTGTGGGTGATAGAGGGCGGCGCCCCAACCCCCCTGATCCGCCCTGCTGTGTGTGTGACAGGGGGCGGTGCCCTAAACTCCCCTATCGGCCCTACTCCTGTGCGTGACAGGGGGGAGCTCTCCAACCCCCTGATGGGCCCCTGCTCTGTATGTGACAGGGGGTGGTGCCGAAACC
>NW_005871050.1:29413092-29421351 GCF_000147115.1 Myotis lucifugus | reverse complement strand
TTATTTTTCCAGAAAAACATCGCCAGTCCCAGGGTGAAGAGCACTCTGGGGCAACAGAGCGGGGACAATCTCTATGTTTGGGGTTTTAGGAGGCACGCAAGCTGGCTTTGACTTAGGATCTGGGAAATTCTGCTGGAGGGAGGAGGCCCTCCATGGCAATTTTTGTGCACCGGGCCTCTAGTATAGTTAATAATAGCTGAATAACTTTGCATGGTGATAGATGGTTACTAGACATTGTGCTGATCACATTGTAAGGTATATAAATGTCAAATCACTATGTTGTACACCTGAAACTAATAATGTATGCCACTATATCTTAATAATTTTTAAAAAGAAATTAGAAAAGTGAAATAACTGGGATACAATAAAAATACATACATACATACATACAGAAATACAATGGACATCTGAATGGTGATGCAACTTTAGCCATTCATTTAACTCCTTTCAATATGCACCACTAACTTTGATTAGAAAATTAAAAATCCAGGAGTATTACAATTAAAATAACATATTAAGAAACGCTGATATAAAATATATCACCAGGCCAAAGTACATTTCAAGATTACCACTCTCTTCCTTTTTCTTTTGTTAGAATAGAAAACTTTTCCACTCAAAAATCTTTAAATTACATTCATGATTTCTTGGTATTCTTGGAATATTCTTCTTTTCTATGTAGGGTCCAATGATTATAATTCAAAACCATCAAATAGAATTATACACCCAGACAATAATTTCCTGGATAACTTATCTTGTATATTTTGAGATGTCTTAGAATAGTATGTAAAAATACTCATTCCCTAATCAGACCTGCTTCAAGAAAAGTCTAGGAAAGTCTTTCATACCATTTCTGATTAGGAAACCATTAGAATGTGAAAATAAGATTTTTAAAATTTTTTTAAAAATTGTATTGAAGTTATTGGTGTGGCATTGGTTAATAAAATTACATGAGTTTCAGGTATACGATTCTATAATACATCATCTATATATTGCATTGTGTGTTTACCACCCCAAGTAAAGTATCTTTCCATCACCATTTTCCCCCCCCCCCAAAGCCTCTTCTACCTCCCCTACCCTCCCCCATTCCCTCTGGAAATCACAATACTCTTATCTGTCTATGAGTGTGTTTTTTCCACTTAATCTCTTTACCTTTTTTTCCCCAGCCCCTCCATGCCTTCCCTCTGACAGCTGTCAGTCTGCCCTCTGTATCTATGATTCTGTTTCTATTTTGTCTGTTTATTTTGTTCATTAGGTTCCACATAAAAGTGAAATCACATGGTGTTTGTCTTTCTCTTACTGGCATATTTCACTTAGCATAGTACTCTGTAGGTCCATCCATGCTGTCACAAAAGGCAAGATTTCCTTCTTTTTTATGGCTGAGTAGTATTTCATTGTGTAAATGTACCACAGCTTTTTTTTTTCAATCCTCACTGGAGGATATTTTTTTCCATTGAGAGAGAGTGGTAGGAGGGAGGGGGAAAGACAGAGAGAAACATTAATGTAAGAGAGACATATCAATTGGTTGCTTCCTGTATGCACTTAGACCAAGGCTAAAGATTGAGCCTGCAACCGAAGTATGTGCCCCTGACTAGAATTAAACCCAGGACCCTTCAGTCCGCAGGCTGAAGCTCCAACCTCTGAGCAAAACTGGCTAGGGCCGTACCACAGCTTTTTTTATCCACTCATCTATTGATGGGCATTTGGACTGCTTCCAAATCTTGGCTATTGTAAATAACACTGCAATGAACATAGGTGTGCATATATTCTTTTGAAGCAGTGTTTCAGGTTTCTTCAAAAATATTCTCAGAAGTGGAATCTCTGGGACATATGGCCATTCCATTTTTAATTTTTTGAGGTAACTCTATACTGATTTCCATAGGGCTACACCAATCTGCATTCCCACCAACAGTGCACAAGGGTTTCCTTGATAACACTGTTGTTTGTTGACTTATTGATGCTAAAAGTCCAGGAAAATCTTTCACACCATAGCTGACTAAAAAACTATTGGAATGTGAAGGAAATATTTCAATAATACAATCTCTATAATGCCTAACAATAAAGTAAATCTTATTGTAAATATTCTAGAGCAATGCTGTCCAAGAGAACATTCTGCAGTAATACAAACTGCTATCTCTGTGCTGTCCAGTACGTAGCAACAAGTCACCTGTGGCTAAATGTGACTAATGTGCCTGAAGAACTAAATTTTTAATTTTATTTAATTTTAAATAGCCACATCAGGCTATTGGCTACCATGATGAATAGCATAGCAGTAGGTGACATTACATGGGGTCACTGGATAAGCTTCACATAAAACTCCTTGAAATTGTGCACAAAATTGTGTGTTCATTTATTCTGTACATAGGTTTCATCAAATTTTTGGAATTCTGATTCCCTCAAAAGTGTTAAGAACCACTATTGCAGAAGCAGAAGTAACTTCCCCTATTTGGGCTCTAAGTTTCCTAACAACATGATTAAAACTAGAAACATAACACTTTTTAAAAATTTTGTTATAAGAAAATATCCAAATTACTCAGCAAAAAACAAATAGAATCAAATAGGTGGATTTTTAAAGGTTATTCATTTATTTGTATGTGTGATCCAGTTTCTCCACATTTTTGCCATAATTTGTTGCTATTTTTCTTTTTATATTTTCTTTTATTATCTTAGACTTCTAAAAAAAATAATTTCCTACAGTTAAATTCAGCCCAGCTAGTATGGCTCAGTGGATGAGTGTCAACCTATGAACCAGGAGGTCACGGATCAATTCCCAGTAAGGGCGTATGCCTGGGTTGCAAGTTTGATCCCCAGTGTGGGGTATGCAGGAGGCAGCTGATCAATGATTCTCTTTCATCATTGATGTTTCTATCTCTCTTTCTCTCTTCCTTCCTCTCTAAAATCAATAAAAATTATATTTAAAAAGATTAAGTTAAATTCAAGTAATGTAGTACACATTTATATAACCAACATATATTTCTCTTTTTTAAAAAAAATATTTTGAGAAAATTATAATTGTAAGAAATAGAGGTCCCATTTATCATTCACCCAGTTTTCCCCAATGGAATCACCTTTCATAAGTATAGTACAATATCACAACCTGGAGATTGACATTGATACAATCCATCCACCTAATTTGGATTTCATTAGTTTTACATGGATTCATTTGCATGATCTATACAAGTCTTCCACGTGTAGGTTCATGTGAGCACCATCACATTCAAGATTCCGAATAGTTCCATCACAAAATGTCTCACTCATGTTGCCCTTTTTCAGTGACACAAAATGTCTCACTCATGTTGCCCTTTTTCAGTGACACAAAATGTCTCACTCATGTTCCCCTTTTTCAATGACACAAAATGTCTCACTCATGTTTGCCCTTTTTCAGTGACACAAACTCCAGTCCATATCCTATCCTTAAACCTGGGCAACCACTAATCTGTTCTCCTTTACTATAATGTTTTCATTTCAAAAATGCTATATAAATTGAATCAATCTTTTTGGATTGGCTTTTTTTCACAGCATAATTATCTGGAGATTCATCCATATGTTTGCATTTATTCATAGTTCATTCCTTTTTTTAGTAATATTCTGTAGTATAGATATATAACAGTTTGTTCAACCACTCACCTATTTAGGTTATTTCCAGTTTGGGGGCAATTATTAATGAAGCTGCTATGAAATTTATATACAGGTTTTAGTGAACATAAATTTACATTTATCTAAGATAAAGAGACATAAATGAATTGCTGAGTCATATGGTAATTGTGTCAGACTCTTTTCCAGATTGGCTGTACCATTTTACATTCTCACAAACAATGTATGTGTATGTGTGATCCAGTTTCTCCACATTCTTGCCATAATTTAGTGTTATTTTTCTCTTTCTCTCTCTTTTTTTAGCCATTCTGGTAGGTAAGAAGTGATATCACATACTAGTTTTAATCTGCATTTCCTTAATGGTTAATGATATTGAACATCTTTTCATGTGTTTGTTTGCCATCTGTATATCCTTTTTGGTGAAATGTCTGAGGTTTTTTGCCCCCCAGAAAGAAAGCATTCAAGATAAGAATGTGTTCTTTTTACATAGGAATTTGTGTAATATCAGTGGATAATTTGGTCTTACAAAAGAAAGAAATGCTGTTCAACTGGAATTTTTCTTGCCTTTCTGCTTAGACAGAAGCCTAACATTAATTCTCACCCCAGTGAAGATGTTTCTGTGGAGAACTAGGAAAATACGATCCAGGAACGACACTTGGCTTTTTGATACCTTGACCATAGAGAGAATTGAGAGAATATAAATGAATAGAGAGATAAGAGAGCCTTTGGTTGGTATTGGATTCAGTCATTTCATTAATACATTTTCAAACAAGTACTGGTAGTGCAGATATTTTATATTCTAAGTATGCTTTTGATATATTTTGATGGATATCATTTGTTGCTTTGCTTAAAAGTAACCTTAACCGGTTTGGATCAGTGGATAGAGCGTCAGTCTGCGGACTCAAGGGTCCCAGGTTCGATTCCGGTCAAGTGCATGTACCTTGGTTGCGGGCACATACCCAGTATGGAGTGTGCAGGAGGCAGCTGATTGATGTTTCTCTCTCATCGATGTTTCTAACTTTCTATCCCTCTCCCCTCCTCTCTGTAAAAAAAAATCAATAAAATATATATATTTTTAAAAAGTAACCTTTGCATACTCACCCAGACAGAGAGCAGTCTCCTTTGAGCTCAGACAAGGCAGCAGAGTTACCTGCAGAAAGAACTATTACTCTCCTTGAGAAAGAGCTTGAATCAGAAACCTGCAATGGCAGTCCACTGCCTAATAAATCAAGATCAAATTCCTAAATATGTTATTCAAGGTCAAGAAAACCCTAACCTACCTTTGCTGTACTGTCTCCCACTACTCCTCCTCTCATGTAGTCAAGCCAAATAAAATAATATTCTCCAAATTCACTTGGCTCTTTTCTAACTCAAAGCTTTTGTTCCTGCTATATTATTTATTAGAAGATCTTCCCTCACATGTGCACCTAAAAAACAAAACAAAAAAAAAAAAACAACACACCTACCTCTCAAGGACCTGCTCAGATGTCACGTTCTCTATGATATTTCCCCTAATTCTAGAAGCAAAAATTCTGTATCCATTCTCACACAGGACCTCTCTCTCTCTGACCACTCTTTTATTTAAATGTTATGCCAATGCAATAACATGGATGAATCTCAAAAGCATTATGCTAAGTGAAAGAAGTCAGACACTAACAGACACATACTGAGGTATTTCATTTATAGGACATTCTGGAAAAGACAAAATCATAGGGACAAAAAACAGACAAAAGATTGCCAGGGGTTAAGAATGGGGGGAAAGGTTTGCTTATTAAAGGCATAGCACAAGGAAATTTGGGGGATAATGAAACTTTTATATCTTGATTGTGGTAGTAACTAGATGACTTTATATGTTTGTCAAAACTTATAGAACTGTACACTAAAAAGGGTGAATTTTACACTCTGTAAATTATACCTTAAAACCAGTGAAAAAAATCCATCCCACCTAGCCAGCAAACTAGCCAGTCTGTCCTCCAGTTCTTGCCATTCATATACTTGGTCTTCAAACAATCTCTAATGTGCCAGGGTAAGAGTTAAGCCATGAAAAAGAAAAATACATGGTTCCTCCTCTCAAGGAACTGTTTCTGATGTAGGAGAAAGGTATGTAAGTAAGTATATGCAGCAGAGTATAGAAGATGCTATATATAATACAGGTAAATATCAGATACAGTGCAGATGTAAAGGGGGCAGTGGTCAGATGGGCATAGATTCTTGAAGGCCTAGCCTTCCAAGTTTAGAAATTTATATTTAGTTCAATATGCAATGAGAAGTGATGTAATCATGTTTTAGAAAGTATAATCCCCGAAAGGGATATGAAGAATGATTTAGAGTGGAGGAGAGATTAAAAGCAGGGGAGATCAATTAAAGGCTATTTACTAGTAAAATAGATAAATTGCAACACACTGAGGATTTTCAGAGGGAAGGGGAGGAGGGAAGAGATCAATCAAATAACTTACATGAATGTATGCATAACCCATGAGCAGACAATAGTGGGGAGAAGGCCTTGGGAGGGGACAGGAGTGGAGAGGAGGGGACTAATGGCAGGGAGAAAGGACATCTGCAACACTTTCAACAATAAAGGTAAATTTTTTAAAAGGCTATTTACAATAGTCTAAGTAAAAGTTAATATCACTTCTCTTCTTCATTTGGAGACTACTGAGATTAGACTATGCTTTCAATTAAAGCTTGTACTGTTGATAACCTAAATGCATGTAGGCAAAAACAAAGAGAGAGCCCACAAAATTTGTCCTGATACATTTTGCTCCCAATATTCTGAGGTACTTAATGGAGGGAACTTGTTGCATTCATCGTTTTATCTTCCCCAGCAACTATTATAAGACTCTAAGATTTGGAAACAGCCTAAGTACCCATCAGCAGATGAGTGGATTAAAAAACTGTGGTACATCTACACAATGGGATACTACGCTGTGGTAAAAAAGAATGAATTCTTGTCATTTGCAACAGCATGGATGGAACTGGAGAACATTATGCTAAGTGAAATAAGCCAGTCAGAGAAAGATAAATACCACATGATCTCACTCATTTGTGGAATATAGAGAACAACATAGACTGATGAACAGGGACAAACCCAAAGACAGAGAAACAGTGATATGACTGTCAATTCCAGGAGGGAAAGTAGGGGAGGGTGGGGATAAAGGGAAGAGATCAACCAAAGGACTTGTATGCATGCATATAAGCCAAACCAATGGACATGGACAACAGGGGGATGAGAGCATGAGGGGAGGATGGGGGTTAATGGGGGGATGAGGACACATTTGTAATACCTTAACCAATAAAGAAATTAAAGATTTAAAAAAGAATTAAAAAAGACTCTATAGATATTAGAAGCTCTAAAAATGCTTTATAATTCTAATGAATAACTTAGAAAATGAGTGATTTTTTTTTAAATCACCTAAACTCCACAAGAGAAAATTACTATTCCTGTATGCCCAATGATGCTTGCCACTTACAGTTTTGTACATCAGTCAAGCCATAAGGTCAAGGTTTGGAAAAATGTTTATTCCTAAATTTCTATACTGACTGCAGTGATCAGGTGGGATCGGTCTAGCACATGTTCCCCCAGAAAGTCTGCTTGTTCTTTGCTTGTTCACTGCTACTTAACAACTTGCAATGACAGGGGGTAAGATTCTGTTTTTTAAAAAAGCAGGCATTATAAATTCTTTCCAGTATAATACTTTTAAGGAATTGACCATTACCTCTGTCTTGGAACTTGAGAACTCCTGCTGAAAATGCCTTATGTGGGGCATAATTGAAAGCACTGATATAAGATAACCTGCTTCCTGGAATGTGTATTCTGAAAAGTTTTTACCCTGCCTTGAATCCAACAAAATAGGTCCTAAAACCAGCAGAGTTGCTGGGCTCTAAAGATTTCATAGAGCCCAAATACATGCTCTCATCGGGCCTCTAAACACCTCAATCATCACCACCTAAGAAAAACGAAGACATTTAATGAACTGGTGGGATCATTGAAGGTAAACTTGACGAGCCTCTTCTTCAAACAAACAAGAGCTTCAGGACTTCAATTTCTGCTCCCCCCCCCCCCCAAAAAGCAAACATTGCTGAGCCACCTCATTGCCTCTGCTGAAAGGCTTTCTGTAGCTCCAAAGTTGACAGCCTCCAGAATATTAAACAGTCATTAACTTCTGCTCCTGAACTAGTTTTCTGTGAAGAACATGAAGTATATTGATGCTATCTGCACCCAAACTAACACAGAGAGAACTTAGGAAAAATGTGTACTTACCGCCTGCTAATTGGAAGATTGTCAGCTAAGGAAGAGTGATTTTATGGGCATTCTTTCTTTTGATGTTCCGATAGTATTTTTCCTTGTTAAAGTTCCTATACCGTATACTGCATGATTTATGGTGAAATCAAACCAAAGTAATTTTGATAGCCATAAACTAACCTTTTTTTTTGAGGTCCTGCTTGTCTCTTACCTGTTTCCTGTGACCAATATAACCATAACAGTTCCCAAATTAGGTGGGGAAGGAACTAAATTACGGTGTGAATCATGAGTGGTAAGCCAGCCAATTTCAGTTGTCTCAACTATGTGCTAGCGCTTTGTCACTTATCCCCAGATGCTTATTCACTGGGAGTTATTGCTCATTTTTGAGCCATGCCCAGCTGCAGCTAATCCTAATGCATATAGTT
>NW_005871050.1:29392038-29412606 GCF_000147115.1 Myotis lucifugus | reverse complement strand
AATCTCCAATATGTGGTCTTATCTGTAGGGCACAGTTCATTAAAAACTTTTCTCTCCCAGTTTCCCCAAGTAATTGTTTTTTTTAATAACATACATAAATCTCTTGTGATCACAGATTTAATTCTTTTGAAATATTCATCCTACTAGAAATATGAAAAGGAAGGAGAGGAGATAGCATGAGACCAGATGAGTTTCCCAAGTAGATTGCCCTGATAATGGAAGGTAAAAGCCCACTCATGTCCATCGTTCCCTCCAGCAACTCCCCTGCCCAACTTTTCCCTGAAGCCATTCCTGCTCCCATGCCTTGGGCCCTTCCCCACTCTTATCCCATTTTAGCCATCTGGGATCCCCTCAATAATCTTCCCAAATGCAAGATAGCTATCCTAATCCTCCAGTAGCAAGCAAGTCAACACAATTTAGCTCAAAATTTCTGTATTGTCCTCCATCAATACAAGTCCTTTCTGTACCAGTTTTCATCAGTGGACATAAAACACATAACACAGATTTTAGGTACTCCTCTCCACACTCTCATGTGAGCAAGTGTGTACAACTAAGATGTAGATATATATAAATGGTAATGAAGCACTTGACTAAATAGTACTAGCACTTGGAGTGCGGGAAACGAGTTAAGTCGGCTCGCGTGAATTGCGCGTACTCCGCGGGAGCCGTCTTTAACTCGGTTCATATAGATTTGCGGTGGAGTGCGGGAAACGTGTAAACTCGGGCCGATTGTAACTGCGTATTACCAAATATTTGTAATCCACCCTTTTGGTGGATGGAACAAAACCAAAAGACAGAGCCATCTTATATTTTGGCGGGAAATTCACCCGCACTCCAAGTGCTAGTATACTCCCATAATCTTTGTTATAGAGGATTTTTGGTGCTGCTCAGCAAAAAATCAGGGTCCTCTAATGAGGGGTTTATTAGTGTGCTAAAATATGTTACTAGATGTGGCTGAAAAACACCCATTCTTTCCACATTGTAATAATATCCTCACTATCTATGTGGAAAGGCAGTACAGAAAATGATGTAGAATTTGGAGTCATACTCCCATGTGAATTTCACTTCTGCCACTTACTGTGTGACCTTTGGCAAGATACTTCACCTTTCTGAGCCTCATTTTCCCCATCTGAGAAATGGGAATCCATATATATAAAAAGCCAGCGACCAGAAAGCCGTAACGACTGGAACAACCGGTTGCTACGATGCCCACTGCAGCCAGCGAACCAGCCCGATCAGGAGGTGGGGCCATTGGCCAACCTCCTGTGGCCCCTCCCCCCAGCCGTCCCCACCCTTGATCGCCCCTCCTACCCCAATAGGGGGCGGGCCAGCCCCTCCTGCAGCCCCTCCCCCTGGCTGGCCCCATCCCCTATTGCCGCCCCCCCAATCAGGGGTGAGGCCAACCAGCCCACCGCCCACAGTCCCACCCCCAATTGCCCCCCCACCCCAATCAGGGGCAGGGCCCGCTAGCCAATTGACCATGGCCCCTCCCCACAGCTGGCCTGGCCCTGATCAGGCCCAGGCCAGCTAGCCAACCTCCCACTATCTCCTCCTCCCGACAGGCCCTGCCCTGATCTACCCCGATTGGGGCCGGGCCGGCCGGACCCACCCATGCACGAATTCGTGCACTGGGCTAGTTATTATATAGTAGAATTTTATTATCCATTGTAAGAATCAAATGATATCATTAATACATGTGAAGTGCCTGACACATAGTAGGTTATCAATAAATGTTTCCTTCCTACCTCTACTTTTTTAAAAATATGTTTTTATTGATTTTAGAGAGAGGGAGAGGTAGAAATATCAATGATGAGAGAGAATCATCTATCAGCTGCCTCCTGCATGTCCTTACTGGGGCATGTGTCCTGATAGAATCAACTGTAACCTCCTGGTTCATGGGTCGACACTCAACCACCAAGCCACACAGGCCAGACCCTACCTCTACTTTTGAAGATAGTGTTGTATAGAGTGGAAAGTGCTACAATGGGAAGAGTGTAGTTTTGTACTAAGACGTGGGGTCAAATTCTAAATCTGTCATTCGATTACTTGGGTGACCTCAACAAGTTTCTTAACCTGAGCCTCAGTTTCTTCTTCTCTAAGATGCAGTATATAATACTTATGTCCTAGGTATAAGTACCTGGCCCACAGTAGATCTCAATGTTAGCTATTAATATTATGGATTTGAAAAAATTCTTCTTAATTTCACAGATAGCAAACTTCTGTTCTAAAGCCACTCTCTGAAACTCTGTCTTTTCTTTTCATGAAAGTTTCTTTTTAAAAATCCCCTGTTTTCTAATGGTTGTATACCCACTTGAGCTGGCTGGGGTTTACTTGCATTTACAAGTGATGTTATATTATTTGAAAGCTTGTTGCAGCATCATATCTAACTTTTTGCTTTGTTTTCTTTGACTGTTCTCTCATTGCACACTCCCATCATTTTCTTCTTGGTATTTGTAGAGCAGCTGCTTAGAGTGAAAATTTATTGCCATCCCTTCTCCACACATTCTCTACACCTATTTTGTCGAGCTGTGTAGCACAGCATTGCTTAGATGCCAGGACAATAGTTGTCCTAGATGGTGCCTTGCCATTTATTTAATAGTAAGAATCCATATGTGATGTCTCATTTCTTGCAGAGGTCTGTCTCTGCACCTCTGCAGAAACTCAGTGTGACTGGAAACTTAATCGGCCACAGTGGTGTCCTGCTGTTACTTCTGCTGGATGCTGCTCTGTTTGTCAGTTCATCATTAGATAGTGCACTGCTCAGGACAGCTTTCTGTTCAGTATTGCTTATACAAATGTTTGGCAGGGATAGCCATTGTGGTAAGATTTGAGGAATTCAAAAAGAATCCTGGCCCAAATATATCTCCCTCGCTGGTCACAGTGCCTGAAATGTGTACAAGAAACATTTCACTTGAACTTTGTTTCTTTGGTATAAGGCAATGTTGAAGTGCAAATGCCACTCTCCCGAGGCAAGGTATTGAATCACTCACTATTCAGCTATTAATACTTACAGTCAGAACTGCATTAGAATCCTAATTTGATTATAAGCTATATGATCTTAGGTAACTTGCTAATTCTCTCTAATCCCCTCTTCTGAAATTTGAGATAATGACCAATGGTTGTGAGAATCAACTGAGATGATGCATGTAAAGCACACAATAAATGCTCAATGAGCAGTAGCTGTTCTTAGCCTTAGGTACAGAAGGATCCTGAGGGAATACATCTAGGACTAGTAAATTTGGTTTGAGGGCCAGGAATCAGGTGAGGTCTGTCTGGTACAGGGAAACTGCTCAAAGCAAAGACCCTGATGGGGTGGTGATACAGCCAGGAAATAGCATGGAAACTCTGGGGACCCTGGGTAGGAAGAGTTGGGTGGGAGGAAGAGGGAGGACCAAAACAAAGACAAACAATACTTATATGAACTTTCCAACAAGAAAATTATAGTATTACTCAGGATCTAATGCTTTGTGAGGTAGTAATCTCTGATACCAGAAGTGTTCAAGCAGAGGTTCGATGCTGGCTACCCATCTCTGGGGAAAGCCAGAGAGTTACCCAGACAAATCTCCATAGAGTGGAAGGACATTGACAGAGTCTGGTTTGTGAGCTTTGAACTTTGATTGGTAGTATAACCAGAGACTGAGATCCTGGAGACTGACTCACACTTAAGTAAATTCACAAAATACCAATATATAAGCCAGAATACTAATTGATTAATTTATAACGAGAAGTATAATTCCAAGTGGACCAGATACTAGTGTTTGCCCATCAGTACATTATCTCCCTGTAGGCATATTTACATGAGGAGCTAAATACTAATAATAAGGTTGCTTGGTAAGGATGAATTCATAGCAAGGGGAGTTCATGAGGTAATTTTAATGGTTAATAGTCTGATACCTCCATCTCCACAATTGAGAAAGACCTCCAGAATAGTACTGAGGATATTAGCTTCCTCACTAGTCTCTCTGTGTCCTGTCTTGCCCTTAATATAATCCAGAGGATCTATTTAGTCCTAAATCTGATCATATTCCTTTGTTCCACATACTTTAATATAAATTCATAATTTTAAACTCATCATTACAAAAAGTTTAAAATATGGAGAAAATTTCAAAAATAATACATTGAGCACTTATATACCCATCATCTGGATTTAATAATAATTCTTTTGCCATATTTACTTTATGTGTGTGTGTCACGCATGCACGCACTCAAATGTGTTTGTATGTGTATTGAGTTCACACTCTTTAACATAGTTTTCTACACTCTTCATGTTCTGGCATAATCTAGTTGACCAGTGTTACTTTCCTTGGCTCCCTCTTTGCAACTTATATGCCCACCATACCTAACTACTGAATGTTAGTTCCTTGGATGTTTCCTGTTGTTCTTATGTAATATACTATTGCCTATGCCTGAATATCCTTACTCTCTTTGCTTGATTAACTTTATTTGTTCTAAAAGACTCAGCCACACCCATGTTGCCATAGCATCCAATGTTTTCTCCAGTCATAACATTTATTACACTGTACATTATTGTCTGTTTACCTCTTTGACTTTCCTACTAAACTGTGAACTCATTGAGGGCAGGGACTGTTTCTTTTGTCTCTGTATACCCATACCTCTCCAGTGTCAGGTGTTCAGTAATCATAAAATCCACCAACTGCCTACAAGAGAGTTCGACCTAGTTATATCATAGATACCTGAAAATCAATTTGTCTACACTGGACTCATCTCCCCCTCCTACACATTCTATAAATTTAAAAACTTCTTCCTGATTAATCAAGTGTCACCCAGTCTTCCAAACCAAAGCTTCAGAGACATCCCTAACTCTTGTCTCTCTTTTATAACCCAAACAAGTCCTATTGATTCTACATCCAAAGTACATTCCCAATTTATCTATATATCTTCATTTCCACTACCTGTTTATCCAGGCCACCTTCATCCCTTACCTGGAGCACTGCCAACAACCTTCTATCTGGACTCCCTGTTTCTACTCTTTTCCCCTCCAATCTATTGTATACAGAGAAGCCATAATGATCTCTAAAATTCATATCTAATTATATATTACTCCCCTTTTAAACCCTGGTCATATTACTGCTTGCTTTTGGATAAAGTCCAAACTCCCTAGCTTTACCCAAAGGACTCTCAAGAAATGACCCTCGTGGACCTCTACAACTTTATCTCTTGTGCTCTGGGTTGTATCCAACCATATTGTTTATAGAGCCTGTAGTGTTTGTTGCTACCCAACATTTTCAGTTTCATGCCTCAATACTTTCCCTTCTATGCCTAGAAAAGCTAACCTTCTCAAAGTCAGCACAGGTATAACCTCCTCTGGAAAGCTTTTCCTTATTTTCCAGTGGGTTAGGTTCCTCTTCTCTTTTATTACCCACTACTGCCCTATGCATACCTCTATCAGAGCACTTACACTATATACATGTAGTACTCTATTCGGCAATCACAAGTTTGCTTGTTGGTTTCATCAAAGTTAACTTTTGAAAACAGAATTCATGTCTTATTTTTTTACCCCAATGCTTAGCCCATGGCCGGTATTCAGTAGATGTGCAATAAATATTTATTTTTTTAAAAAGAAAGAAAGAATGTTAACAAACTTCATTTTTGTAGGTACTTTACAAAAATATTTCTTTTCTTTTGAACACATTGTTTCTTCAAATTACAATATGGTTGATTGTCATACAGGTAATATTGATTGAATTTTGAGAGCTCTTCACTAACAAATTCAGACAATTTCTGGAATTGTACTATTTCTGAGAGGTGGCTGATCCTACCATTTTCTTTTCCCTAGTTAATTTTTATCTTAGAGATTAACATCATTAATAGATATGAGTGCCATGCTATTGGCCCCATATACCTACCCCTGTGATATCTAAAGTACATTTCAATTCCTAGGGTTCATGCCCATTTATTTGGATTCTAGGTGCTATTTGATTATGATATTAACTTTCCACTAGGTCCGTGGTCAGCAAACTGCGGCTTTCGAGCCACATGCGGCTCTTTGGCCCCTTGAGTGTGGCTCTTCCTAAGCCTTAGGAGTACCCTAATTAAGTTAATAACAATGTACCTACCTATATAGTTTAAATTTAAAACATTTGGCTCTCAAAAGAAATTTCAATCATTGTACTGTTGATATTTGGCTCTGTTGACTAATGAGTTTGCTGACCACTGCACTAGGTTTATCTCGAGCTATAAAAGTATGAAGTGCAAATTGTCACATGCTTAATTTTGGGGAATAATATTGATTAAGTAAATGTTGGGCCGAGACTGAGGGGAGTGATTGGTCAGGAATTTAACAAATGTTGGACTGGATAAAGTAAATTATATTTCTTTGGACTGAAAAAGTTACTAAAGCTGAACATTCTGAACATCATTTTCTCTGATTATTACCTCAAAGTAACAACTTTAAGATTATTTTAAAAGTATTGTGTCCCTGAACCTGCTTAAAAATAGTTTAACAGATATAATTTTTACATTCTGCTTAGTACTGTCTCAAGTGCTTTTACACATGTAAACTCATTTAACCATCTGAACAACTCTAAGAGGTAGGTACTATTATTATCCTCATTTTACAGATGATGGAGACACTGAGGCACAGAAAAATAATTTCTCCAAGGTCAAAAGTTATCTGAAACCAGATGTATTAATTAGGTTTAATCCAATGCATATTTATTGAGCACCCACTAAATGTAATAACCAACAGAGTGCATAAAAATTGTACACTTAAAGTTAGGAGAAATGATAATGCAATAGTGTCATGAGTGAATTGTCAAGGTGAGTCACACTTCTTTTAGTTAGTGGTTAATGAAGAAAGATGATGTAGTTAATGTCATGAATTGTACAGACATATCTATTTGGATAAACTTGGTTTGTGGACGACAAAGAAAAGAGTCTTAGTTGACATGTGTGAAAACGAAATTCTCTTTTTGAAGACTCAGATTACTTTTAGAAGGGGTCTCTATGCAGTATATTTCACATGGGGTAAGGGTAAGAGGGAAATACACAGGTATGACACACACACACATTGGAGCAGAATGTGTGTGTGTGTGTGTGTTAATGCGCTTTTCCTGCCTCTCCCTTCCTCTTGAGACTCAATAAAGGGCCTGCCCACAGCACCACCCAATTACCCAAATTCTCTTTACTAGAACTCAGAACCTTCGGATCTGCGCTTTTTAGAAGTACTTTCACATTCTGGCACCTTAAGCCTGAAAAGCTTTTTAGGCAAATGTTAGGATGAAAAATGTGCTACTGAAAAATCAAAACAAACTCGAATGCTACCAAAGAGCTTTTTTAATTTAGCAGATTCTAGCTCCTCACCTGTCCATTTTGTCTAAAACCACGCGACACACCTGGCTACACGGCCTCAGTTCCTACTCTGTCCATACTGTTACCCTTTTAAGAGGGGGATCCCGCAGTGTCCTTTCCTCCTCCCAGCCACCTCTACCCCCAGTCGGCTGGGCGGAGCTTCGTGCCAAAGCCCCAGAGCCCTACGCGGCCGCGGCCGCAGCGAAAGCGAAGAGTACTGGAGCGGCGACAGGCTGCTTCTGCGGCAGCGTCTACTCAGAGGATACGTGCCTCTGGGCTGGAACGGAGCTCGCTGCTCGCGCAAGTGTCTCCCCGCCCCTCCCCACCTGGCGCGCACCTGGTCAAGGCCTAGGTCCTGCCGCCAGCTAGGAGGGCGCGTGTCACGGGCCCTAGGGAACCGCAGAGCGCGCGCGCCATGGGGCCACCGCCCGGGGCCGGGGTCTCCTACCGCGGTAGCTGCGGCTTTTCCCGGTTGCTGGCGTGGTGCTTTCTGCTGGCCCTGAGTCCGCAAGCCCCCGGCTCCCGGGGAGCCGAAGCTGTGTGGACCGCGTACCTCAACGTGTCCTGGCGGGTTCCGCACACCGGAGTGAACCGCACCGTGTGGGAGCTCAGCGAGGAGGGCGTGTACGGCCAGGATTCGCCGCTCGAGCCAGTGGCTGGGGTCCTGGTACCGCCCGACGGGCCAGGGGCTCTCAATGCCTGTAACCCGCACACGAATTTCACGGTGCCCACGGTCCCGGGGGACTGGGGACGCAGCGTTCATGTCTCTTGGTTGGCCCTCATCCAGCGCGGAGGGGGCTGCACCTTCGCAGACAAGATCCATCTGGCTCAAGAGAGAGGGGCGTCTGGAGCCGTCATCTTTAACTTCCCAGGGACCCGCAATGAGGTCATCCCCATGTCTCACCCGGGTGAGTGCAGCTACTAAATTGTGCCTTTTCAAACCCCTTCCAAGGCCAGTTTCTCTTATTTTCCTCGATGCTCTCCTCCTCCTCTCCCTTTGCTCCGAAAGAAAACCAGTGCCCGTTCCGTCCCCACGGAATAAAACAGGGGCCTCTTCTCTGGGCGATTTACCCTGCCTTGGGGGTTGGGCGGAAAAACCCTTTACAATTTGTCTCTCTGGTAGAAAAGGGTAAGACAAACAGAATGCGGAGGCTGGCAACTGGAGGAGTGTTGGGGCTCTTTGTGTCGCCTTTACCTGGTGTTTCACAAGGGTGCCTTGCATTGGATTAATTGGTGGTGGACATTGGTTTTGAAATGTCTTGGGAGAAGGCTTCCTGAAAATCCCTTCCTCACTCTTTTCCTGTTTAACAACCTCAGGCCTGCAGCAGATTTTCCCCTCGCCTCTCCCTGTTTTTCTCTTCGTGTTTCCTAGGATCAGGTACAAAGATTGTGTTACTGTGCCCTGTTAACCTCATTGCAGTTTTGGTGGCAACTTTGCTTTACTCTTGGGCTCTTCTCTGCCCAGGGGTCTCAGGGCCCAAGTGTTTGTTGGTATCAGTGCTTTCTTTTGCCTTTGAAAAGTGACAAAAGAGGTGATTAATGTTATTGAAAAAAGAAGAGGTTTATGCATAAGGATAGCAAAAGCCTAGACTTTGGGAAAAGTAGTCAAAGTGGGTCTTTAATTTCTGGAGATGATGTGGGTTACAATTTTTCCCTCTGCAGTTATCCTTCCGGAAACCTTTTCCTTAATTGTAATTAGATATCCATATATATATATATATATATATATATATATATATATATATCCATATATAATTGTAAATATATATATATAGTGATCTTAGCCCAGAAGACAAAGAAACAATTTTTGGAAGAAAAAGGAAGAGACATAAAGACATAATAGCAATATATCACAGTTGTTGACAGCTGGGCCTCAAGTCAGGCCTTGGAATTCCGGTTCCATTGCTTACTAGTTCTGTGACCTTGGACAAGTTATTTGAAGTCTGAGTCTGATTTCCCTCAACAATTAAATGGGAAAGAACTAAGAACTACTCCCATAGGTTTGCCTTGAGGATGAAATGAAATAAGGCCTATAAAGACACAACATCTTTCTCAGTCAAGTTTAGCTAATAGGATTAGCCTTTTAGGAGTTACTGGAGAAATGAATCTATTTATTTAAGTACTTACAGGGATTTTTGTGTGTTTTTTCTCCTAAAACATTGTGTCTAGCACTGCCTAGAGAGCACTTGAATTGAGTGCCTGGGTGGCTTAATGGAAAGAAGACTGAACTGGAACTCAGGAGATTTTAGGCTCTTCTTTGCCTCTACCAGCTTTATAACCTTGTACTAGTTACTTTGTCAAATGATAGAGGTAGGAGTTGGAAGCCAAGTTGGCAGAGTGTTCTGAGACAACAGTGAACTAGATGAACTCTAATATTCCTTCCTGTGATTCCTTCCTGCTGTGATTCTTAGATTTTATATTGATTAAAGGAGCAACTGTATCTCTCTTGGTTGATAGTTCATTGATTAGAATGAAATTACTCTTTTTCTCTTTTTTCCCTTGTACTTTTTTATTGTTGACACTACTTTAGTTGTCCCCCATTTCCCCCCCTCCACCCAGCCCCTGCCCACCTTGAATTGAATTTATGGGGGTGACATTGGTTAATAAAATTATAAAGGTTTCAAGTGTATAGTTCAATAATACATTATGTGTATAATGTATTGTGTGTTCATCACCTGAGTCAAGTCTCCTTCATCACCATTTATCCCCCCCTTTACCCTCTTCTACCACCCCTACCCCCTTTTCCCTCTGGTAATCCACCATAATGTTGGCTGTCTGTGAGTTTTTTGTGGGTGTTTTTTGTTTTTGTTTTTTACTTACTCCTTTCTTAAAAGCTAATAAAAATGAAGAATAAGAACTTGGTAAATTTTAAAGTCCTTACATTTTAATTGGCTATTTAAATGCAAGGGTTTGACTTTGTCTCCCCCAAATGAGATTTGCTTGCATAAATTATTTGGAATTGAAGAGTAGTCTTTAATTAAAGAGTTTCTACTTAAACTATTTTCATCCTAATTCTGTTAAGGATATAAGCTTAATATTTATCTGATAGTTTTAGGGGTAATAAAATTAAATTTTGTTGCACTACCACTGTGTGCCCAGCACTCTGCATACACCTTGGTTTCTAAAGTGCTGAATTTTGGATAGCAGACTGCCTTGTTGGCAGAGAAAGGGTGGAGGACAAAAAGAAGTAGTGGTGGAGGAAACGTGGACAAGAAATGGCAATGTGAGCCCATCTGGTGTTGCTCAGTGGTTGAGTGTCAACCTATATACCAGGAGGTCAAGGTTGGATTCTTGGTCAGGGCATATGCCCTCATTGCCGGCTTGATCTCCAGTGTGGGGTGTGCAGGAGGCAACCGATCTATGATTCTCTCTCATCATTGATGTTTCTATCTCTCTCCCTCTCCCTTCCTCTCTGAAATCAATAAAACTATATTTTTTAAAAAGAATGTGAATCAAATTCTGGATTTACCATACAATAGCTTTGTGTCCTTAGTCAGATTATTTAACTTTACTGAGTCTCAGTTTCCCTATCCATAAGATGGCTATAATATTTACATTGCTGTGATTATTAATGATAACATGTGTAAACTACCTAGCAGATAATAAACACTCAAAGTTAATTATGATAATAAGTTGATGCTAACAAGATGTAAAAAAATAACATACAAATATATGATTATGCAACTGTTAGTTTGAAGACATGAAAACACTGGGAATCTAATCATGGCTGTTTTGCTTCAGAATACTATCCAATATAATAAAAGCCTAATATGCAAATAGACCGAACTGGCGGAACAACCGGTCGCTATGACGCACAGTGACCACCAGGGGGCAGATGCTCCATGCAGAAGCTGCCCCCTCGTGGTCAGTGCGCTCCCACAGGGGGAGTGCCATTCAGCCAGAAGCCAGGCTCATGGCTAGTGAGTGCAGCAGCGGTGACAGGAGCCTCTCCTGCCTCTGCTGCAGGCAGGTGGTAAGGAGCAAGGAGTCCAGGACTGTAAGAGGGCGCAGCCCTCCCCCCACCCAATGCATGAATCTCGTGCACCAGGTCTCTAGTATAGAAATAAACCCCTAAATGTTGATCACTTAATTAAATTACATCCAGAAAGGTATTTTAATACTTTAAAGATTTCTTATTATCTGAGATTATGACTATGGCAAAGTTTACCATTAGACTAATTAGCTATAAAAAAGCTAACTGGTTCCTTGAGGTATGGAATCACATTTATCTCTTGAACTTCTGGAGAAATTACTTTTCAACATGGGGGAAATCACTCTTTCACGTGTATTGTTGAACATTTGGCAAAGTGCTATTTCTCATTTGTTTTGCTCATTCCTGAGATAAATCCTAGGGTTCATTGTAATCTCTGGTCAAAAACGACCTATGTTGGATCTTAGTGGCAGAGAGTTAGTACTGAGGTTTAAGTGTTGATTATTTCAATATGTATTGCTATGAATTGCACAAGGGTCACCAAATGTGGAAAAGCCAGTGTTGTCTTCTTTGTTCACAAAATCTCTCTTCACCCACTGTCACAGGGGACTGTGCTTAAATTGTTTAATCTTTGAGTTTATGCTGAGCATCCACACTCTTACCTATTACAATCCTATGACCATGAAGACCCATTTGTTCCAAGACAACAGAACTAATTGGTTTAGTTCTGGCTTAGAACTGTTTTTAGAACAGTTGCTTTAAAACTGTTGTTTATCAGAGAGAAATTCCACTATGTAAGAGCAATTGATTAGAAAAATGAGGCTGTTTTTATGTATACTGACATTTTACAAAAGGTAAGCTGTAGCTTTGTATCAACTCATGCAGTTTATTTCTGTATAGTATTATTTGGGTTGCAAAGTATTCAGAAAATCCTGATTCACACAGATAATTGTAAATGATATACATTTATTAACAGCTTGCCTTGCTATCTCTCAATATTTTTCAGTCAAATTGATCCAGAAACCTGGAAGAAATTAAGAGAATATTTTGGTTTCAAAGTTTAATTACTATTCATATTTCTTAACTACGAAAATAAGATAAGAAGCAACCCAAACTTAGACTAAGCACTAATGCCTTTTAAAATGTAGGATTGTCACAATGAGACAAGGTACACATGTTTTTTGTTATTGTGCAACTAATTGTTCTGCTTTCACCATGCAGATGGGTCTGAACTTTGCATGCTGTCTAATTTAGCACATCCCACAGGTTCAAATGGTGTAGATACTTGCTTGTCAAATTTTCCTTGAGTCAACATGTGCAGGCATAAGTTTATTGAAAGATCTGTGTAGAGCTACAACCTTCATAACCCATAACACATTTATAAGAACTTGAAACATATTCAAAGGTATGGCAGGAGAGGCATTATTTCTGAGCACTGTAAGAAAGTGAATGAACTAAGTAGTTTAAGTTAATTATTGGGTAGAAAACAGTTGCTTCTATATAATGTTGGAAGACAGTAGAGCATATTAAGAGGTTGGCTCTGTCAATTACTATTATTAAAATCTTAGACCATTATTTTACTTCTCTAAGTCTCAGTTTTCTCCTATGTAAGATGGGCATAATAATAAACTTGCCTTATAAAGTTGCTGTTATTAAATGAAATAATACAGATGAAGTGTTTAAGACAGTTACTGACATATAGGAAATTGCTATAATTTTTTATCACAGTTAACATAGTTAAATGTATTTAGAAAATGAAAATAGAATCTTATGTTTGTAGTACACAATTTGAAAATGAATGGCCGAGAGTACTTCAAAGTCTACATTACCTGAAATCCTAAATTTAACTCTTTTTTGTTATTGTTGTCAATCCTCACCCAAGGATATTTTTTCCATTAATTTTTTCCATAGAGAGAGAGATTGGGAGGGGGAGAGAGAGAAAAACATCAATGGGAGAGAGATGATGTGAGAGAGACACATCTATTGGCAATTGGTGTGGTACAGGGAGCCTGTAACAGAGGTATGTGCCCTTGACAGGAACTGAACCCTGACCCTTCACTCCGTGGTTGACATTCTAACCACTGAGTAAACCAGCCAGGGCCTAAATTAAACTCTTTAGGAATAGGGTGAATAGACTGAATTCCTTACAAGAAAATGATCTTTTGATCCACCTGTGTTTGTCATTGTTTTCGCAAATAACTGCTTCTCCTTCAATCTCCTACCAATTTTTTTTTCTATTCACAAAGACTTTGGGATAGTATTTTATGCTGACTTATCACTACCCAATCCCTTCTCACCCACTTGATATTTAGTTTTTATTCTGTTTTCTTTTCTAGGAATTTGACTTTGAAAAGAACCCTTTTTAGTAGAGTGAGAGGTTCAAAAGAGGATGAGAGGGGATTGAGTGTGATAATTTACCAAAGTAAAGTACCATTCCTAAATCTGTTTCCAAATACATCCTTTTTGATATCTCTGCAGTATTGTATTGATACTATTGACCACTCCTTTGAAATCCTCTCCCAAGCAGTATCTGACTTTTCATGCCTCTCATTTGTTTCATTTTTATTATTTTACTAGTGGCCTGGTACACGAATTCATGCACATTGAAAGGAAATTAATTAGAAGAAAGATTCGTGTGTTAATTACCTTACTGCAAAAAATTACATGTCAAAATAGTATATATAATATTTATATATATAAAAACCTAATTGACCAAATGACCAAATGACTAGTCGACCAGTCGCTATGACACACACTAACCACCAGGGGACATATGCTCAATGCACAGGATCGGGCTCCCTCCTGTCTGGATCGGACCTTCAGGGATTGGGCTCCCTCCTGTCTAGATCAGACCTGTGGGGATCAGGCCAAAACCGGCTATCTGATATCCCCTGAGGGGTCCTGGATTGTGAGAGGGTACAATCCGGGCCAAGGGTCTCCACTGGTGCACGAATCCATGCACCGAGCCCCTAATAGTAGTATAAAACACGTATGCAATTGGCACCAGCGAGAGCTTTATATGTATCATGCATGCATGAGTCAATGTTTATTTCTAAATTGCTACTGCATGGCATATGTACCTGCCGGTTGGACGGTTGGATGGATGTACAGTCAGTCACTTAGCCTTTTATATATATAGATTAACTCATTCATTTAACACCTCTTCTTCCTTGCATTCAAAACTAGGCCCTCAACATTTCCCCCTCCAATAAATATGTGCCACACCAGTTGATTCTATCACTTTAAATCTTTTAACATATGTTCCCTTCTTTTCTGCAACTGTTACTACTCTGCTTTCAGTTCCTATGTCTTCTCTTAGGAACATATGCTTAATCTCCTAATTTAATTGGTCTCCCTGCCTTCAGTGGTTACTTCCCTCCAGTTCTTCTTCTACATTGCCACTGGTACACACCTTTCATCACATATATGCCATTGTTCAAAATAGCATTACTTATAAATTTGGACTACATTTCTCAGAAGAATCTTAATGTAGTCCCAACCTACTTTTAAAGCTTTATATACCTCTTCTCTCATGTTGATCCCTGCATTTTTTCTCTTCTTTCCATTATCATTTCTTTGCCTGTACTTCTGCTTTTGCTTACATATTCTTTTCTTCCCAGCTCTGCTGGTCAAAACTTACTCAACCTTCAAAACCCAACACAAATGCCTCCTTATCTGTGAAGTATTTCTCAATTCCTTCTCTTCCTCTTCCCACCACAGCCCACATCAAAACCAAAATAATATTTTTTCTTTTCTCCCTTAGTACTTCATCTCTTATAGTAATTTCTGCATTTTGTTTATATATATATATATATCATATCCTACTAGATCATAATAATTTTAATATTTTATTAATTTTCATATTTCCTGCTGAAATATTTGTACTGTAAGTGCTTGGTAATGTGGGTGGAGTTGCCTTAAATATCCATGAATTCCAGAGGTTCATAAGATTCATTAGAAAAGTATCTAATGGAAGGGGATTGAAGTTCAATTTATTAACACATTGCGTACCGCATAGAAATCTCTAAGACATACGCCAGGGACCGCACATTTTTGGGCAAACTGCACATTATTTAAATCATCATAATGCACTTTAGGTGTTGTTTTTCAATAATTATAACATTTTTATTTACAAAAACAATTAAACAATTAAAGTTCCTAGTACTTTTTTAATGTATGGTACTGCGTAAAACATTTTCCTCTATGAAGAGGGACCAAACAAAATTTACATAAGTATCTAGATTCGCTCCTTTTTCCATGGGCGTGAAAAACGAGAACACTCGTGAGCGGTCCTTAACAGATGGAGCGCGAAACACGAGAAAACTCCTGAGCGGTACGAAATGTGTTAAGCATTTATCAAGTATATATTGTATGCTATGTACTGTGCTTCTTGCCTGAATACCCAAAATAATTAATGTAAAGTAGGATAAATAAGAATATACAAATATTTCAAGAATGCAAGTTTCCTAATTTTTATGGTGATCACCATCATGGGCCAGTTGATGGGTTTCAAATGGCAAAATGACTTGGGGAACAAAGAAATAGTGACAATGAATTTTTACATTGAACTTTTCCCATTTTATTTTGGATAGAGGCCCAATGCACGAAGATTCGTGCAAGAATGGGCCTTCCTTCCCCTGGCTGCCAGCACTGCCTTTGCTCTGGCCGGAGACGCTCTCTCTGGCCTGGAGCTGCCTTTCCACCTTCCCATGCTGCTCAGAGGCCAGGATTGGCTGGGGCAGTGTGGAACGCCTGCGTTGTCACCATGGCAAAAATGCAAGGGTCCCGCCCCACCCTTGGCCACACGGCACCTGCGTATGCAAATTAACCTGCCAGCTTTGTTGGGTTAATTTGCATACTCACTCCTGGTTGGCTGGTGGGTGTCGCGAAGGTATGGTCAATTTGCATCTTTCTCTTTTATTAGTGTAGATGTTTTAAAATTTTTATTTACACCAGCATTCAATTTATGTCTCCAATTAAAATGCTTCCCTTGAACATGTTGATGAATAAGGAATTCTATTACATAAAAACCTTAAATAAATATATAGTTTGGTAAGCAAATTGTTTTTCTAAGCATATAAATAAACTTTAATCCCCCCCCACCCCAGTCCCTGTAAAATATCTGTTATCTTGTATAGAATACTATTTTTAATCTCTGTTCCCAGGCTTATGGAGGAAATAGAGGAGAGTACCAAAGACATTTTCTAAGTTATTTTCTATTATAAAATTAATTATGCTTCTTGCAGTAAACTTAGAAAATACAAAAACAAGTTTAAAAATAAAAACAAAAACTATGCATAATTCCACAGAGGTAGTACCATTAATATTTCTTCCTGTCTCTTTTTCCATGTCTAGGTATATTTTTGTATCCTACTTTTATCTTAATGATTATTTATTTCATGAGTATTAATGTAGTATTAAGAAAATAGGTATAATTTAAGATGCATAGATATAACCATTTTAGCATTTAGGAATGTTTTTGTTGTCATTTTCTTCTTTTTTTCTGCATACATATTATTTAAAGAATTATATACTATACTAGAAGCCTGGTACATGAATTTTGTGCACAGGGGGGTGGTCCCCTCAGCCCGGCCTGCACCCTCTCCAATCCGGGACCCCTTGGGGGATGACCAACTGCTGGTTTAGGCCTGATCCCCAGGATCGGACCTAAACCCACAGTTGGACATCCCTCTCACAATCCAGGACTGCTGGCTCCTAATCACTCACCTGCCTGCCTGCCTGGTTGCCCCTAACTGCCTCTGCGTGCCAGCCTGATCACACCTAACTGCCCCTGCTGTTGGCCAGGTCGCCTCCCTTCTGGCCTGGTTGCTCCTAACTGCCCCACCCGCCGGCCTGGTCACCCTTTACTGCCCCCCCCCCGTCAGCCTGGTTGCCCCCAACTGCCCCCCTCGCCAGCCTGGTCACCTCTTACTGCCCCCCCCCCTGCTGGCCTGGTCTCCCCAAACTGCACCTCCCTTGCTGGCTTGGTCACCCCTCACAGCCCCCCTGCCGGCCTGGTTGCCCTACGCAGCCTGCTTATTCAGTCATTTGGTCATCCCTCATGGCCCCTTTGCTGGCCTGGTCACCCCATGCAGCCTGCTTGTTCAGTTGTTTGGTCGTCCCTCACTAACCCCCCTGCTGGCCTGGCCGTAGACAGCCATCTTGTGAGGGTGTGATGGTTATTTTGCATATTACCTCTTTATTATATAGGATATACAGTTTTATATGCTGCTTGTGATTGTAAGCATTTCCCCATGTAATTAAAAATAGAAAGAGGGTTCTCTTACTAGTATAAGTTGAAGGTGGTAGTCTTTGACTAGAGGCAGTTTGAACATCTCTTCCAAAAAGTAACAGGGAGCGCAGAAATGTTGACAGGTAGTGGTGTGAATTAGAACATTTAAAACAAAATATGCACCAGAGAGTTTTACATAAAAATATACTTACTAGCCATAAATTTGATGTGATCTAACCCACATGCAGTGCCTATTGTGGCCTCGGTCTTTTGAAAGTTTTGATCACCATTTTACTTTAGTTCCTTTTCTCCCATGAAATTCCTACAGTTTACAAATGAGATTTGCACCCAGTTTCTGTTTTGCTTGGTTAAGTAACACCTCATTGACTAAAATGGCTTTTCTTTTTCATGATGGTCACTGAACTGTAAACTATTGTTGGGGTTTTCCCTAAAGGGTACTTGATAGGGTACTGCAGGTATTGCTTAGCCATGAATACTTTTTTGTGTATGTAAATTTAATTGAAGCATAAATACGTACCATAAAATTCAGAAATCATTAGTGTATAGCTCAGCGAATTTTCACAAAGTGAACACACTTGTGTAACCAGCATCTCGATCAAGAAATAGAACAGTACCAGAATCTCAGAAGACTACTGCACACACCAAGATGAAGAATTTTTGAAGCAGCCCAATTGTCAACTTTGCCTCCTGAGGGAATGATGTCTTGCAGCATGTGGTAGGAGCCTAGTCACCCACAGAAACAGTAATCTTCACTGCATTAAAGCTAGTTAACTATCGTGATCCTCAGCTACATACTATAGGGAATTATTTCTAACCATAGAGTACATGCACTTTTGATGTGCTTACTAAGCAAGTTCAGAGTTGCCATATTTTGATGTTAACACCAACTTTGAAGCCCTTTGGGCAAAGCAGAGGACAAAGGCTTTTTGTTAATTCATTTTCTGTTCTTTTTCTTTATTGGCTCTATGTATGTCTTCCTATTATAGTGGTATATAGTTAATTACTGCTTGAATTTATCAGTAGGCTTATTACAATATTGATTTCTTTCAAAAAGAAAATTTGGTGATTCATTTCTAACTTGATGGAGGCTGTTATATTTACAACCTAGTTGTGATTTACTTGGTTTTAATGCTTGAATGCTCAAGTTAGATATAAATCAGTGATTTTCAAAATCCTATCTAACCCTATTTATTTTTATCTTTTTTGAAAGACAATGGTACTAGAACTCACTTGATATATGTGTACTGGTATATGTTTTTCTCAAGATATTAATCACTATCATTTCAGATAAAATGTTGAAGTAGCTTAGGTAAATGCTGCCTAAAACTAAAAAGTCTTAACTTTTAAAAAGAAAATACACCAAAATATTTCCCTTGATTATTCCAGGTTGGCGAAATTATGGGTGATTGTTTTTCTCTGATTATTTTTTTTTGTATTTTCTGAACGTTCTATAATGAATAACCTTTATACTTATAATTAGAAAAACCAGTTATTTAAAAAAAATACTCCTATAATGTTAATAAATCTTAAAGAAAGCATTAATAATGCAACTATAGTAACAATAGGAACAAAGCATATTTGATAGAAATGATTTACAGACTACTATGAAAATTTTTAAAAAATTGGTTTGGCCTTTTGAATATATCTAACACATATAATTGTTAGGGTGGCTCTTTCTTGTTAGCACTTGTTTCTTAATATGTAAAATGAACCTTGAACACTGAAGAACTGACTTTTTCTATTTTAATATGGACTACTTCTTTTCTCTTTACCCTTTATATCACTATTTATATTTTTTCATCCCCCCTTACACACCTACCAGTATATACACACACACCTCACCTTTTTTGGTATTTATTTTTATTTCACATAAGAAGCTTTCTTCTTCTCACTAGCTCTCTTCAATATCTACTATTTTCAATACTTTTAAGATTAGTGCAAAGTTTAACATCTTAGAATGAAGAAACAAATATATTGGCAGTTTTCACCCATGACATATTGGGTTCATCTGATGACAATAGTTTTTGTAATTCTATAAAACAGGATGAATTTTTAGAATAAAGGCAGAAAGGAATCATGGTGTTCTTATTTTACACTTTATTAATGATATGCAGAACATATAAGCTCAATCAAAATTGCACTGAAGACATTAAAATTGAGTTACTTGTTTTTTTTAATTTTATTGAATTTATAGGGGTGACATTGGTTAATAAAATTGTATAGATTTCAAGTGTACTTGTTTTTTAAATTAGCATTTCCCTTGAAATGATATTCTGCTATAAAGAACTCCACCAGTTGGTGGTTTGCACAAGAAATTGTCTAATTCAAGGGTAGCTTCTGTACCCTACTTTTCCTCATGGGACACATTTCATGACCTACTTTTCTATCCCCTTTCTCTTCCTACTCTACTTTATATAATCTTATATACACAATCAAATACACACACACACACACACACACACACACACAAACACAAACATTCTTGGAGCCCCATCTTCCTTTTTAAAATATTTGAACTTCCTTTTATGTAATTCCACTTCTTTTTAAATGAAATTGAACATTATAACAAACCAGTGTTCTCAATACCTAAGGACCTTGAATGTGTCCATAACTCACTCTCACAATCTCCGCAAAAACTTATCAATCATGTGATCCTCCTGATTAAATATGTATTTTTCTTATGTGCCAATATTTAAGATACATTTTAAATGCTTTTGTTTGTTTTAGGTATTTCAGTTATATTGTTTTTTTGACAAGTTTTGTTACAAATATCAGTTAAATAATAATTTCCATATGGTTTGCAGTTTTTAGCCCTCAAAGCATTTCACATGCACTAATCTGTGGACTCATTTAGGAACAGAAACACTGTTTAGCAACATTACTATAAGAAAATGTATTGTCTTTAATTACAAACAACAACCCACTAGTGTACCTGTTGTGGTTATTGTTAATAATGATAGGCCCATGGCAAAAACTAAAAGCATTTCTCCTAAGAACAGGAACAAGACAGGAATGTCTGCTTTCACTGCTCTTATTCAACATAGTACTGGGAAGTTCTAACCTTAGCAATCAG